>NC_091689.1:615000-915000 GCF_041296265.1 Equus caballus | reverse complement strand
AGGCTCATTGTTAGAGCTGGAGGCTTGGTTAGCTTCAGGCCCAAAAAACTCAGTAAGTGGTGCTGTGAATATTCTATTGCATCACACCATGAGACACATAATATCTAATTATTTCACTTTATAATATAATATTAGTTATCCACTGAGATTGATCAGTGGATTCAGATGGTATTAGTCTGATACCTCTATAAAATTCCCCATCAATATTTTACATGGTTTTAACATCCATTCATAATTATTTGCAAGATCTATTATTTCATTAGGAGCTGTAAAAAGATGATTTTCTAATTTTTTAACTCCTTTTGCATGTATTAACTTTCATAAAGAAGAACTTCAACTTTTTGGTTAGTCTGTGTGTCTGTGGGTCTTCTAGGAACCAGAAGTGGAGACACAATTAGAAGTGCAAGACGTTTGCTGAGAGGTAACACCAGTGAAAGATGAAAAGGGAAAGAAGTCATATTGGGCAGGGAGAAAAGAGCCTGAGGCCCTGAAGCAGATCTGACAAAGCCTTGCCCAATCCATTCCAATGAGGAGCCCTGGAGGCAAGACTGTCTGTTAGAGGAGTCCTGCATTTGGCAGAAATGGCCAGCCCCAATTTCCTCTGCCCTGCTCAGTCATTGTCCAAGCCTGCTTGGGAAGAGGTTGGCCTCAGCTCAGAAGCTCATGTGAGTCCTGAAGGTGCTAAGAACTGGAGGCTCAGTTAACTGTGCTCCTTACAACAAAGCGGCAAGTTCTTTCTTGAAGAGAGATCTGGGAGTTGGCACCTCTGTGGCTGCCACACCTTGAAAGAGAATGTGTAAATAAAAGGCAGAATAAATTTTTGATTTTTTTTCCTTTTATCAATTTTTAGAGTAATGAGTGGGTGCCCTAAGAACCTCCCATGATAATGATTTTTTTAAGTATCAATAAGAACTCATGGATTTTGGAAATGTTTATGTATTTTAATTAATTGCAGTCATTATTCTTTTTGATGCATAAATTGTTTCATCTTAGGCCAGTAAGAGTCCCTTCAAGTTTGCTCTTGTATTTTTTTCCTTTTCATTATGGAAAATGTGAAACATATACAAAACTACATGAGAGAATAGTATAATACACCACCATGTTTCGTCACCCAGCTTTGACAGTTATCAACTCATGACTAATCTTTAGTCATCTATATCCATATATACCCCCTACTCTCATGGATTATTTTAAAACAAATACCAGACATCAGGTAATCCTGAATCATTTTGACTTGACCCATTATTTATGACAGTGTCCTTGCTCTCTGATACAACAAAAATTTCCTGTCCTAGAGCTGAAATCAGCCATTTTCCCAAAGATCCTAGTTTATTTTAGTGGGGTTTTCCTAGTTTCAAGCTATTACCAAACTTATTTATTTTACTTTGTTTCATAAAATCCCTCTTGAAATTATTTTGATTACTAAAAATTGTACTTTTCTTTAGCCTTTTCCTTAAATCTAAGCTTACCAGAAGTTTAACATATCCCAAGACAAGTTATGTTCCATTTGACAGTAGAAAATTATGTTAGATAGACTGTTTTCTGTTGCAGGAAACAGATAACCCAAATCAAATTTGGCTTAAAAAATGAAGGAAGAGCTCACAAAACTGGAAAGCTCAGAGATAGGGCAGGCTCAAAGCTGGGTGACTCAACAGCTTAGCTTGGTCACTGAGGACTGGCTTCACCCGTTCTTTACATCTCTGTGTCCTGCCGTTTATAGTGTAGGCCTGGTTTAAAACTGGCTCCTCTAATGGTCATGGGATGGGCTTTCCTGTTCATGTCCAGAGTGAGAGAATGCACTTCTGCCCAGAATTTTGGACAAAGGAACTGCAGCTCACTCTCATGGGTCTAGTTTTAGTCATGTTGTCGACCTCTGAACCAATGATTGTGCCAAGGGAAATGGAATACGTTAGTTGGCTTAAGCCAATTCAGGCACACTTTGGGATATGGCCATAGGAGCAGATTCACTCAAAGCACATGAGATGGGTGGAGGGCTGGATACCAGCGTGAAAATCAGGAAAATGTTAGGAAAGGGAGATTGTGGAATAGAAACCAAATAGGCAACTAACAAATATCTACTATAACAACTACAAACTAGATCCTGGTTGTTAGCATCAGTGCCTGAAGATCATCACATCTCAAATGAGACAGTCTCATTTGTTGTCACATTTAAAATTTCAAAATTAAAATCATTTCAACATGACTTTCATAGTAGAGAGTCTTAATATCCACCCATGCACAGGTCTCCTTTCTGGGCACATGAGAAGTTTATATATCCTGGTTCTCTTGTAATTGGGCAGAGCTGTGTGACTAGTCCTTGTCAATGGATTGTGGATGCAAGTGATGTATGTGTCTTAACCTGTGGCAGCAATTGTAGAGGTGCTGTGGAGGTGACATAAGAACAAAGCATGGAATATAGATGCAACATATGGAAGGCAAGTGTTCAGGAAATTTACCTGGACCTGCAACAGATTTTGTGTGAGATAAACTTCCTTTGTGTTAAGTCACTGTGATTGGGGGTTATTTGTTACTGCATCATAACCTGACCCATCATGACTGATACAGCTTTCATATGTTCTTACATGATATATAACTGAGGAAATAGAACTTGTGTAACATTAATATAGAACACCTTTAGTGACCCCCAAGAAATTGCTATGATGTTCACATTTCATATGAAATGAATCAGACTGTTGGAATAGTTTTTCACTGTAGTGATTTCTGGCCAGTATTTCTGGATATGCCCGTTTAGTGTAAAGACCTATGGGATTAGTGTTCCATAAACAACACTTTTATCATTTCATTTCCTTATGCAAAAATCTTTAATAGTTCCACTATTACCTATGGAATACTTTATATTCCTTACTTAAACTTGCATCACAGCCTTTCATATTTTGGCCCTAACCTACCTTTGCAGACTTGTCCACCATTATTCTCTTTAATTGCATCAATATGTTCAGCATTCTTAACACCCTGTGCACAACACAGAGCCTGAAAAGGGAATGTAGTTCAAAAACTCTCTTGTAGCTGTCTTTTTGTTTGACCTTTCCCCCCGCAAACTAGCTTGCTACATTTAGCTGACTCTGGTTTAGACATTTTGTTTTGGAAACTGGTGGAGACCATTGCCTAACCAACATCTATTCTTTCTTTCTTCCTAAACAATAATCCCTATACTATTGGAGGTGACAATATGTTCAACTTTAGCTGTATTTCCTAGTCCCCCCTGCAACTAGATATATCCATATGGTGAAGCTGTAGAATTGTTGAGAGGGACTTTAGGAGAGGCACCGTGAAGGTCCTGTTTGCCTTCTATCCCTTTCTTATCTGCTGCCTTGAAAGTAGTTATGACGGCTGGAGTTCCAGTAGCCGCCTGGGACCATGAGGTTACTTTGAAAATGGAAGCTAGGGCTGAGAATGGCAGAAGAGAATAATAGAAAGGAGCCTGGATCCCTGGTGACCTTGTGAGCTGTTGTATCAGCTCTGGGCTATCTACCTCCAAACTTTTTTTTTTTTTTTTACCATGTTTCATTGAGTCTTAAGATGCACCTTTATTTATATATCATTAAGAAAAAGCCCACTGCCAATGAAACTGATACAATGCTTTCTTATTGCATTAACACTGAGGTTGTTCCAATTTCAGAAATAAATTGTAAAAAAAAGTCTTAGAATCAATAAAATGTTATAAAAGAAATAATTAACCTTTGCGTTTCTTTTTTTATTTTTTGAGGAAGATTTGCCCTGAGCTAACATCTGCTACCAATCCTCCTCTTCTTTTTCTGAGGGAGACTGGCCTGAGCTAACATCCGTGCCCATCTTCCTCTCCTTTTATATGTGGGACGCCTACCATGGCATCGCTTGACAAGTGGTGCATAGGTCTGCACCCAGGATCTGAACCAGTGAACCCTGGGCCGCCGAAGCAGAACGTGTGAACTTAACCACTGCACCACTGGGCCAGCCCCAACCCTTGTGTTTTTAAGCTATCATTACTTTGGGCTTTTGGATACATTTCACACAGACTATCTGTCTCCTGACTGATACAGACTAGTTTTTAATTTTTCTGCCTGTCTACATTTTGGACTTAAAACTCCTTGAGATTTCTGAGTCAGCTTTCATCAGAGAATCCTTGTTTTAAAAATCGACTTTATTGAAGTATAATTCTCATACATTAAATGTACCTGTTTTAGTATATGTTTTGGTGAGTTTTGACAAATGCATGCACCCATTTAACTTCCACCCTGATCAAGATGTAGAGTATTTCTATCATACCTTATATCCATCCCAGTCAATTCCCCCCACTCCAAGCCTAAGCAACTGCTGATCTGCTTTCTGTCATTATAGGTTAAATTTGTCTTTTCTAGAGCTTTATATAAATGGAATCATACAATATTTACTTTTATGTCTGGCTTCTTTCACTCAGTGTTCTGTTTGAGACTCATCTATGTTGTCTTGTGTATCAATAGTTTGTTTTTACTGCTGAGTAGCATTCCGTTACATGGATGTACCACAATTTACCTTTTCACCAGGTGATTCATCTTAGGGTTATCTCCAGCTTAGGGTATTGTAAATAATGGTGCCATGGATACTTGTATGCACAGGGAGCCATTTTTGATTCCCATATAGCCATGGGCCAGTCCTGACCACTCTTGTATCCTGTCCTGGTTCTAAAATCCTATAGCTCTTGCTACCCACCCCTGCCCTTTGTCTCCTTGTCTGTTGATACAGGCTAGTTTGAGATGCATCTGTCCTGAATAGGAGTTATCACCTTTAGCCCTGCTGCTTCTCCTATTCCACTTCTTAAACATGATCATAAAAAGAAAGAATTAAATATACCAGAATATGACAGTGGAGGACAGTTGCCCTGGGCACAGAAATATAGAGGAATACATGGTACAGGCTTCCAAACCAGCTTTCTATTCTGTGAGAGGTAGTAGGGAAAGAACTCTGGCTTTGGAGCTAGGCAGGTCCATCTTCAAATCCCGGGTTGGTCATTTATTAGTGGGAGAATTCAAATATATTATTTAACTTCATTGAGTTTCATTTTTTTCTACCTGGAAAATGAACAGAACACTCACTTTGAAGAATGTGAGAATTAAATGCATGCATTCATTCAACAAGTAATGTGTTGAAAACCTACGTGTGCCAGTTCTTGTTCTAGGCTTTGGGAATAGAGCTGTGAGCAAAACAGCAAAAGTGCCTGACATCATGGAGCTTACATTCTACCTTGAGAGACAAGACAACAAAAATGAAAATATCAAAATCTATGTTATGTTAGAAGATGGTCAGTGCCATGGACAAAAACAGAGCAGGGAAGGAGGATAGAAAAGGCTGTGCTTGTAACCCCTCCTTGGCCGTGAGCTGCTTGAGACAAGGGTATGATCCTTCTCTTGTATTGCTAGCATTTGTCATAATGTCAGCTGAATATTAAGTGATGCACAGGTTTCCTGAATGCAAGGAGGTACTGAATAAAAACCAGTGCCGAGAAGAGAAGTTTATCTCATGAAATCATTGTAATACTGCTTACCTGGACACTTTTACGTGCTTTCAGGCAGGTAATAATTATGTCAGCAAGAATGCTGCCCTTTCCTTCTCCTTGTTCTTGCTGGTTCTGTAAGTCTCCTAGCTACAGTTATATTTTTTATTGGAAATCAGAAAGCTTTTAATGTACCTTCTGAATATTATATCCTTGAGTTAAAAAAATTAACCACATGCATTTTTCAGACTTTTGCTGAATGAGGAGTGTAGAAAACCATTTGACAAATGGTTCAGTATGTCACTTTTTCTATCAAGGAACTTTGGTATTCTACAGTTTTTGGAAAACTGGCATGCACATGCTGCACATATTAAAATCATGCTTTAGAATAATATTGAATATCAAGGGATGATGTGTTTAATAGGTGGTTAAATGGGGTAAACAAAAACGGTATGCAGTGGCATCTCACACATATAAAATACAGTAGGCCTTACAGATGATTGTGCTTTTCCTCTTTGTGCTTTTCTACATTTTTTACGTCAAACTTGTATTATTAGTCATTTCCTACCCCAGAAATTCCTATCATTTTTCAAGTATCATAAACTGGATATAAAGAAACAAAATTTTATTTGTATGGTGGCTTGATAGACTGAAATATTTAAGTTCTGCAAATTTGGCAATTTGCACAACTGACTATAAGATAAAAGAATTAACCTAGAATATTGGAAACAGCCTACCTCCTAGGGTTGTTTGATGAACAAATTAGATAATGTATGCAAAAATGCCTTCTGAATAATTACTTGTGTAATTACAAAGCTTCATACCTGCATCATCCGCTATAAATTCCATGAGAGCGGGAAATTTGTTTACTGCTATATCTCCAGTACTCATCATACAATATGTGTTCAATAAATATTTGGTATGACTATTTTGTTTTGGTAATTGATAATTATTTCAGAGGAGAAAATTGTATCCTCAAGTGATTTGATGGCACTACGATTCCTTCAAATTAAAATCTGAATTCCTGTTATTCAAGATTTACTCAGTCTAGCTGACAATGTCTTTTCCAGCCCCGTAATGTGATACACACAACTTGTACTCAAACTCAGAGACTCTCCTGAACTATTATTGATGCCTTCTTTCTTTCTCTGCCTAAAGTCTTTTAAAATACCCAGCTCAAATAAAAAAACTTCCTTTGCTTTATTCATTTTTGTATTTCTGTCCCCAGGGACTAGGACAGCCCTTTGACTATGGTAAATATCCATTAAATATTTGTTGATTTATTTTCACAACACATTTGCGTACTATTTTTATTCCAGTTAAGGTAAATCAATTTCCCGAAACTCTTCTCTTACCCCATATGAAGGTGTTATTATTGTTTTGAGCAATTTTTAACAAGTATTCTCTCCTACAAATGCAGCTTGTCATAAAAATTATTGCAGTCATGTCACAATGTACTAGAAAGACGAGCAATGAGCCACTTATTCTCCAATTCCAGTAATCTGTGTCATGTCTTAAGCTTTGTTACAACTCCATCTCCTTGGATTTCACCCGCACCCCCACCCCCACCCATGATCTCATCCAATTAATGAGATTGAAATAATAGCAAATGTCTTTCTGAATCTAAAATTCTAGGGCCCTTCTTCCCCTAAATCATTCCATGTGTAAATTACGTGCTTAGGAAAGCCTGTATTTCAGGAGCTATATTTAGTGCTCAGTTTATTTAAAAAAAAAAAAAAAAAACTGAGTGCGTGGCTGGGGCAAGGCCGGGTGTAGTTCAGCGGCGAGCGGAGCGCCGGGCCAGGTGCAAGAGTCTCGGCGACGTCACGTGTCCCCGGCCAACTATCTTCATATAAAACTCCGCTTATTTGCGCTACTGCGGACCGGAGTCAACTCCAAAGCCACTCAAACCAGCTTTGTACAGGTCTTACATAGTTTGAGCTGCCGGCTTCTGATTTTCACCATAAAACGACCCAGCTGCGTCCAAGGCAGATGTCACCCGCCTTCGGGGGTCTTACAGAATTAGGACTCTGGGTCGGAGCGCAGAGCCCAGGCAGCAGCACACTGCACACACCCCGACTCGGCAGCTCCGACGAGGCTCTCGGCGGCAAGCGGGCGCGGGCGACCTTCCGCTCGCTGTTCTCCCGTCCCGGCGGCACAGCAGCAAAGCAGGGCGGGGAGCCGCGGGCCGCGCGCCGGGGCGGGGACGGTGGCGGCGGAGGCCGCCGCTTCCAGAACGCTCCGCCGCCCCGCAGGCCCCGCCCGCCGGGGCTTCCCCGCCGCCGCGCTCATTTGCATGGCGCGGCCCCGCCCCCGCTGCCATTGGCCGGCGCCGCCCGCCCGCCCGCCGCCCCGCCCGGCCCGCTCCGTCCCCCGGGCCGCGGCGCTGCGGGCAGCGAGAGGACTGTTAAACCGCGGCGGCGGCGGCGGCGGGCGCGGGGCTCGCTCTGAGACAGGCGGCGGCGCCGGGCGGGGAGGCAGGTGGGCGGGCAGCTAGCGACCACCTCAGCGGCGCCCACCACGGCCGGGCCGACGGGGCGGCGGCGGAGGGGAGCCAGGGCGCCCCAGCAGGCGAGTGGCCGGCGGCTCCGCGGCGGGCCGGGCGGTGGGCTCCTCTGCGGGACGGCGGCGGCGCGGGGAGGGGAGCGGAGGCCGCCGGCGACCGGCCGCAGCCGCTGGGCCCGGAGCCCTCGGCGCTGTCGGACTCCGGGTCCCGGCACGGGGTCGCGCCGCAGGGCAGGGGTCGGAAGGCAGCCAAATTTAAACGGCTGAAGCGAACAGCCCTGGCCGGGCGGAGGGGCGGGGCGGGCCGCGGCGCGGTCACGTGGGCGGGAGGGGCTGGGCAGGCCTCCCTTTTGTTTTGGCTGGCGCGTGCGCAGAAGGCGGGACACGTGGTCTGAGCCCGCCTGCCTCGGCGGCCGCGCCTCCAGGCGATGGTGGCGGTGCTGGGCGGGGCGGCCCTGAGGAGCGGCCGCCCGTGTGGGCTGTGCCCTTGTCGTCTTGAGTAGTACTTCGCCGCAGGCTCACGCTGACTTGGCTTTTAGGACCGGATGGGTTGGGGGGATCCAGACTCCTTGGGGAAGGCGTCTCCGGGTCCGGGTGGCGGGGCGCGGAGGGCGCGGGCGGCGCTGCTGGTGTTAGCGGCGGCGCACGGGGCTTCCGGCCGCCGGCCTCGAGGCGCCTGGCGGGGCCGGGCGGGAGCCCGGGAGAGCGCCCTCCTGAGAGGCTGGCGGAGAGGGGGCCGCGCCGCGGGGCACGGGACTGCCGGGGAGCACGGCGTCCGCGGCGGGGGGCTCCCATCCGTGAGCTGGGGCGAAGCCACACAATGGGAGAGTCATGGCCAGGCCGGGCGTGCACGTCCTCCGGGCCCGCGGCCGCTGGCTGCTCTGCCTCCCGGCTCCCAGCCGCGTCCTCAGGTGAGTCGCGGAGGCCGCCCCTTCCGCGCAGCTCCAGCCCGCGATCGCCGTGTCTCCCCCAGCCTTTCTGGGCTCATGTTTTACGTGAAACTTTCCTTAATCCAGGCCAGTCCTAGCACACTGATTTTTTACATATACTTTTTGCGTGTGTGTCGCATGTGCCTTTTCAGATAACAGTTGCTTATCTTGTTAAATAACCTTGTTATAAAATAACTTGGAAAATAAAGATGAGTGGAAAAAAAATCCAAATAATTTGTATTTCTTTCTAAATGTTTTCCTATGCATATTTGTCTTTTTCCTAAGATTGGGATCCTGCGGTATTTTCATTTAACTTTACCTCATAAACATTCCCCTGTCATTAAATAGTCTTTGGAAAAATTACTTTTGGATGCCTAACGTTACATCTGGTAACTCTCATCTTTAGAATTTTTCCTGCTGGCAGATGTTTGAGGCGTTTCTGCTGTTTCGCGAGTGTAAGTTTCACTGCAGAGGTGGCCTTATTCCGTCAAGCTTGGAAAGTGCTTTTCCGGCGCTTTCGTGAGAGGAATGACGAGGTCAGAGTCGGGGCGTTTGGCGCACGTGTTTGTGAGCTTGTGACACCGCGAAAGGAGCATCCCTCCTGTTGTGTCTTGGTTCATCTGGCATTGGCGTTAAGACGGAACCCTTGCTTTCACTGGCATTGAGCTCTGTCGTTCGTGTCTGACGGAGCCGTGTTGTTCTGACTCGCGGTGAGCGCGGGGGGAGAAGGCGCCCTGCGTGGCTGCCGCGCTGCGGGCGCCCGGGGTGGCTGGTGCTGTTGCGGTTTTGCCCTCTGGGAGGTCGGGAGGGTGCCCTGCGTTTCTGTGTGACGCCGGGGTCCGTCGTTGGCAGTGTGCTGCTGTTTGACCCCCTGCTTTGAGCGCGGATCCAAGCGCAGTTGTCTGCTGAGAGGTCGACTCTTCCCGCCGTCCAGCTGCCGCGGCCCTTGTCCAAGAGCGCCAGCCAGTTGTGATGCCATTTAGCACGATAACTTGGACTGTTTCCTTTATTCATTCATCCATCTTGAGTGGAATTCACTTACATTATTCTAGTTTCACTTGCAGCCTTTTCTGTGTTTAAAAAGAAAAAAAAGCCTACGGTCTAAAATTCCCTGCTTCATTATTGAGAGTGTTCGTGCTAGCCCGCTTATTGATGCCTGTAACATCTTTGACTGCCTTTAACCTAATACATAAACCTTATATGTCGTATGTAATTTTTTTCATAATTTTCATTTATTCAATTATTTGTCTCTCCATGTCCTTTTACATTTGTTTATACAGTATTAGATAGTAGTTGAAGGAGGCAGAAAGGTTCAGAATTGTGTTTAGGATTGTTTTTGCCAGTTGGGTTTGCCAAGTTATAAACAGCAAGGAATAGAGCTCCTTGCAACAGAAGTCAAAGCTAATAGGGAATTAGCAAGCCGTTTACTGACTTGAAAGCGTATTGTCTCTTCTGCCTCGGTCCTTAAAGTCTTGACTGCATTACAGGACTATAGTGGAACATTGTACGTAGTGATGACCCTGAGTCATCAATAAAAGCTTACATTACTTTCAGTATGTTTGACTTACAAAGGCGGGGAAAGTGTATCGTTTCCAAAAGGTTTTTTTTTTCCTTTTAAATGTTGTCCTGAAAAGAGACTTCGCTGAACTATGCTCCTTATTCCACGTGGGATAAATAAACAACCAGCCAATGTTAGTAAACATGGTAATATTGTACCAGGCGTGTAGATAGTCCATAATGAAAATCTGAAGACAATTCATAATGAAAGTTTTTAATACTTGATAATATTTTTAGGTTTTTAGAAACACTTTTTATTTTTATGTGGATGTGATATTCTCTAAGTATTACAGAATTGGGAGAAAAATCGTTCATTTATGATACTGAGGCTTTGTTAATATTTTTAGTGAACTTTTTGTTCTTTTCCAGTCCCATGAGAAGAATTCTAAAGCATGTTTTGTAAAGTAATTTTTTTAAAATGTTTTCTTTGCAAAATTTTTTCCTCCGTCTTCTCCCTAAAACCCCCCAGTACGTAGTTGTATATTCTAGTTGTGAGCGCCTCTGGTTGTGCCATGTGGGACACCACCTCAGCATGGCCTGATGAGCAGTGCCATGTCGGTGCCCAGGATCCGAACCAGCGAAACTCTGGGCCACCAAAGCAGAGCGCCCGAACTTAACCACTCGGCCACAGGGCTGGCCCCTAAAGTAATTTTTAAAAATTTTCATTTGGTGGTCAATCATTAACCAGTGTTTAATCACATGAAGTTCACTTGGAACCAGAATGTATAGAGTGAGCAAATGTAATAGTGCACTTCTAATTGTAAATTTCTGAATCCAAGTTTGGTGTACTCAGAAAAAAAATGACTTCATTTATATTCGTATGAATCATGCACTTATAACTGAATAGTAATAATTCTGCTTGAAGTATGATCTGTTTGATGTGCTATGTGGCCACCCAAGTGGTGTTATCTTTAATTAAATTCCTTTAGTCTTCAAAGAGAATTCCTTTTTAGGCATAGTTTTCAAAGTGGAAGAAGTTCTTGCTATAAACACTATTGAATACTAAGTACTGAGCTAACTGTACCCTGGTCGTGCCAGTTACTGCAGTTTTCTGCTATAAATTGAGAAGACCCATAGGGCATTAAGAAATCTTGAAAACACAGCAGTGTATTTCGTATTCATACTTTCTGTAATTCCTATATTTTGGGGGAATAAAATCATACCAGAGTAAACTCTTTTTCAATACTTTTATTGTTTAATTGGATTTTTCCTTTGAGTTAGAAATTAGAAATTTTGAGTGCCCTGTTATTTCAGTAATGTTGGAAAGAGCTTTTCATATTTTGCCAAAAGAATTTGTCTTTCTTTCCTACTCTTTCTCTGGCTTATTATAATGGATTGGCTATCTGAAACACATTTGAGTTGTAAGTGTGAAAGTAGTTTAATGTTTGTTCCTACTTCAGGATTCTCCCCTTTCTCAGAAATGCCATTGGTAGTCTTTTCACTTTATTTTAATTTAAGGATGAATCTGCATTCTTTATAATACTTTTATTCCTAGCTTGTGTTACTGTGTTTAAGATAATTCAGATTATCCAGATTCCAGTTGAAAGAGTAAATTTAATGTTCAGGGGTAGATTTGGATAGGATAGTTTTCATGGATTATATATATTCCTGCTAGAATATAAATCATAGTCAAAATCAGAAGTGGTATTTTAGGGGGATGGAAAATCAGATTTGGTTTTTAATTTTTAATGTTCATTCTCAGGAGGAAGGGTGGTTCTTCTTATCTAGATTGTCTAGATTATAGTTTCAACTCTGAAATAGACCAGATTAGCAAACTTTTGATTTTCTTTAGAATGTATGCCAAAAATTGTTATATATGACCTACATATTAATTTGTAAAGACCTGATTACTAAGTGTTGAGATCAATTCAGTAATTATTGACATCATAATTATCTCAATATGTATATGCAGCTTTTGAGGGATGACATGATACTTACTATATCTCATGATGTCCAAGGGATCAGATTGCATTTAATTAATGTTAAGTTCATAAATATGTATGATTTATAAATCTTAAAGATTAAGTCACTAATGGAAACATTTTGGAGACAACAGGACAACACTTTATTTGTAGTAACATCAGAACAGCTAATTTCTTCCTTAATTCACAATGAACATTCCTTGCGTTAAATTGTAGGCCAAAAGTTAGGATTTATGGTATAGACTTAACCTTACAATCCCCCCATTTTTTTTCTGAATTAATTTGATTTTTATATTACAATAATAAAATTTGTTATAACCAAAAAGAAGGAAAAAACTTTTGATTTTCTGTAGTTTTTAAACGTTTATTATTTAAAGGCATAAACTTTGTCTCATCTCACTGAAATTTTCTTTCTCACTATTTTTTATGAGACTTCAAAGAAAAGTGGATATATATTGAGATCTGAACTGTTCACTGTAGGGTTATTTATTTGGTGGATTATCTGTAACAGTTTTACGACATCTGTGTTTGTTTTTTTGCCACCCCAAACATTTCTGGGCTGCTAAAGTGCTATGGAATTATTATTATTTATTTATTTGGAGTTAAACTGGAATGTAATTTGAAAACCCTGTAGTAAAAACTTTAGTAAAAGTGAAAATCATGCCCAGAAGATAGAATTGATTTTTGAATAATCTACAACTGTTGCCTCTTGACAGATATTCAAAATGATCTCGTTTTCTTTGACAGGGTTGTGATATGGTTGGTTTCTTAACTTGCAGTTTTGCTTGTTAAATCTTGTTAGCTTAATATTTTAGTTTCTGTATGTTGTGGCCAAAAGGAGTTTAGTTTTTTTTCAGTTTTATCTGTTCCGGGTTCTTTGAAGTTCTGTATCATTAGACTAAACTCTTTGAAAGAAGGGACCTACTTTGCTTGATTATCTCGAAATAAGTAATCATCAAAGATGATGCTGGTGCCTGGAGTAAGTAAAGTACAGTATTTCAGCAGCTAGAAAGAAATTTCTTAGATTTAGCTAAGATCCAAATACTTTTTTTACACATAATTATGTGCATAATTAGAAACTGAATAATTAGGAACCAAAGTAATTAGAAACTGAATATTCATAAGAAGATCAAGATGCTTCTTAGCTCTTTGAGGATTTTCGTTTTCCGTATTCTTTCTGTATAACCTAAAATATTATGGGTGCCCCAAAATACTAAACAATATGTTTGGGTAAGAACTTTGGGGACTGAAATATTTTAGTTAATGATTGGTTCTTGTTTACTTATGGGGACCATATACTTTACACTTTCTGCTGTCTAGAACAATAGTCTTTAACCACATGTGACTGTTGAGCACTTGAAATGTGGCTAGTCCAAGTTGAGTTTGTGCTAAATGTAAAATAAACACTGGATTTTGAGACTTAGCACACATACAAAAGAACATAAAATATCTCATGAAGATTTTTATATTGATTACAGGTTGAAGTAATAATATTTTGTACATAATGAGTTCGATGAAATTGAAATTTATTTCATATGTTTCTTTTTAGTTTTTAAAATATGTCTGGTAGCAAATTTAAAATTACACATGTAGCTCACGTCCTATTTCTGTTGGACAGCAGTGTTCTCTACTAACATTTCCTAGCCTTAAGACTCTTCCCAATAAAATATCTCATGAACCTCCTTCCTTGAAAGTTTGAAATAATTTTATTATTTTGGATGGTATTTATTGAAGAGGTGTTTATTAAGGGCCTGCTAAGTGCTGAACAGTATTCTAGGCTACAGCAATGAATGAAAACATTGAAATCCTGCCATCGTGCAGCTTTCATTCTAGTGGGAAGAATATGTGATAAATAATTTTTAGTAAAAATTTTTAAGTGAACTAATTGTAAGTATACCATTAATTATTTATAATTTCATGTAATATAATTTTAATACAGTGCTTCATTTATTGAGTGATAATATGCTATTTAATGTACTTTTGGCATTTCTCTTGTTTGGTGTTCTCTGAACTTCCTGCCTCTGTGGTTTAATGTTTGACATTAACTTGGAGAAATTCTCAGTCATTGCTTCAAATGCTTTTTCTGCTCTTTTCTCTCTTTACCTTCTGGTATTCCTATTGTATGTATGTTAGTACCTTTTATAGTTGGCTCACAGTTTTTGGATATTCTGTTCCATTTTTTTCAGTCTTTTTTCTGTTTGTTTTTCACTTTTGGAAGTTTCTATTGACATATCCTCAAACTCAGAGATTCTTTTCTCAGCCATGTTCAGTCGACTAATGAGCCCATCAAAGGTATTCTCATTTTTGTTACAGTGTTACTGATTTCTGCATTCTTTTTTGATTCTTTCTTAGAATTTTTATCTCTCTGCTTACATTATGTGTCTATTCTTATATGTGGTCTGCTTTTTCTGTTAGACCCTTTAGTAAATTAATCATAATTTGTTGTTGAAGTTCTTTTAGGTTCACAGTCTGAGGATTCCGACATTCCTGCCGTATCTGAGTCTGGTTCTGATGCTTGCTCTGTCTCTTGAAACTGTTCTTTGCCTTTTAGTATGCCTTGTAATTTCTTGTTGAAAGAGGGGACATAATTTGCTTGGTAAAAGGAACTCCGGTAAATAGGCCTTTCGTAAGATGTGGGGGTATGGGAAGCATTCTATAGTCTGATGATTAGGTCTGTCTTTTAGAGAGCCTGCCTGTGCCCCTGGACTGTGAACTTCACAAATGCTTCTCAATTTGTCCCCCCTCTTAGGTGGGACAGGATGACTAGAGGGGGCTGTTTTTGGGTGTTTTCCTTCTCCCACATGGAAGGCTAGTACGGGCTGGAGTTGCATATTCCTTTAACTTTTAAGAAAAAGCAAGACTTTTCAACAGATTTCTCAGAAAACCATGTATCATCTCTCATTTCTTTAACCTCATTTTATTTGGCCTCACTAGCTCTTGATGTCTTCTCTGTATACTGTTAAACACTTTGGTATCTCAGTTCCACTCTCTCTGGAATTTTCTTCTACCTCACTGACTGGACTTTTTAAGTCTCCTTTTAGGGCTCTTTTTCTTTCTTTTTTTTTTTTTTTATTAATGTTATGATAGATTACAACCTTGTGAGATTTCAGTTGTACATTTTTGTTAGTCATGTTGTGGGTACACCACTTCTCCCTCTGTGCCCTCCCCCCACCCCCCCTTTTCCCTGGTAACCACCGATCAGATCTCCTTATCAATATACTAATTTCCACCTATGAGTGGAGTCATATAGAGTTTGTCTTTCTCTGACTGGCTTATTTCGCTTAACATAATACCCTCGAGGTCCATCCACGTTGTTGTGAATGGGCCAATTTTGTCTTATTTTATGGCTGAGTAGTATTCCATTGTGTATATATACCACATCTTCTTTATCCAATCATCAGTTTCTGGGCATGTAGGCTGGTTCCACGTCTTGGCTATTGTAAATAATGCTGCGATGAACATAGGGGTGCAGCGGACTCTTGAGATTTCTGATATCAGGTTCTTAGGATAGATACCCAGTAATGGGATGGCTGGGTCATAGGGTATTTCTATTTTTAACTTTTTGAGAACTCTCCATACTGTTTTCCATAGTGGCTGTACCAGTTTGCATTCCCACCAACAGTGTATGAGGGTTCCTTTTTCTCCACAACCTCTCCAACATTTGTCACTCTTGGTTGTGGATGTTTTTGCCAATCTAACGGGTGTAAGGTGATATCTTAGTGTAGTTTTGATTTGCATTTCCGTGATGATTAGCGATGATGAACATCTTTTCATGTGTCTATTGGCCATATTCATATCTTCTTTTGAGAAATGTCTGTTCACGTCCTCTGTAGGGCTCTTTTTCTTTTGTAACTCCTCCTCCTTTGCCCAAATAAATGTGAGTGATCCTCAGGGCTTGATCCTGGGCTCCCTTCTCTTCTTTGCTTATACTCTCTCCCTCAGTAAATTCTTCTAGACCTTTGGCTTTAAATACTATTTATATGCCAGTGACTCCCCCAAATAACATCTCTAACTGTGACTTCTTGCTTAAACTCTAGGCTTGTTTATCCAACTGCCTCCACTTGGTTGGCTGGCTAGTAGGCACTTCAGACACAACGTATGCCAAACAGAACTTTTTATTTTTCTCTTTCAACTTTCTGTCTCCCAGGTCTGCCCCGTTTCAGACAATAACACCACTGACCACTCAGTTGCTCAAGCAAAACAACGTAGGAGTCATACTTGATTGCTTTCTTGACCTTAACCCCACAAAATCTGTCAAAAGTTTTGTCAGCTCTACCTTGAAACATTCCCTAGATTCGCCATTTTTATTTCTACTGCTTCCTCCCTAGTCCAAGCTGCCAGTACCGTCTCTAGTTTAGATTACTTCAGTAGCTTCCTACTTGGTCTCCATCCTTCCGTTCTTGGAAGCTGTTTCCATTCTTTCTCCAATGCAAATCTTTTCTCTACAAAACAGCCAGAGTCATTTTTAAAAAATGTAAATCAGATCATGTTACTCTCTCATCCATTATCTTCACTGGCTTTCCTTTGACTTACATAAAATGTCCATGGTTTGGACCCCAATTCCATCTCTAATCTTGTATCCTGGTACTCTTTCTCTCTGGCTCATTATGTTCTAGACGTATTTGTCATTTTAGTTCCATAAAGACACCAAATTTATTCCTGCCCTAAAGCTTTGTTAGTTGTCCGTTTTCATTGTAATGCTCTTACCCCAAATCTTGGTTAGATTTTTATTATCATTTCAGGTCTCAGAGCAGATGTCGTCAGCACAGAGGCATTCCTTCATCTACAAATCTAAATTAACTCCTGCCCCAATGTAGTCATGCTCTATTACTTTCTTTTGTTTACTTTTTATGAAAACACTCTGTAACCGTTATTTAGTTGATATTTTCTTATTTGTATATTAATTCTATACTACCATTAGCTAGAATGTAAGCTCTGTGAGAAGGGAAACCTTATTTTTCATGTTCACCACCATCTTTCTAGTGTTTAGGATAGTGTCTGTTACATGTTGCTCAATAAGTATGTGTTAACTGAATTGTTGAATGTTTGGTTTTAGATTGAATATATATCAAATGGAGGTTAAAGTCTTGCTTCTTCCAAAAATAGACAAAACTACATTTATGATTCAGTGTTGGCCATTTCTTCATTTTCTGCTTTAAAAGAAGTCAACTGTTTTATTTCCATAAAAATTTTTGAAACATTTTTAGTTTGTTTTGTTTCTAAAAGATGAAATAGGTTTTCAGCTGCCATTCAGAAGCACTTTAAATAACATGTTGCAGTATGGATACTCTTTATACCCAAATGAAAACCAGATGGCTTTACTTGTAGCTAGATAGTCTGTCTTGGTTTTTAAATTGGCTTCTGAAATACTGGAGGAAGCTGTAAGTGCTATAAAATAATTACGATCATGTGGAATACAGTTTATGGAACTAATGGAGGTATCTTGAAGTAAATTTGCAGTTATTATTTTGCTCTCTCAAATCAGTATTCCTTTCCTTATGCATTCTGCCTCTAACTAGTCCATTATGAATGAAAGTGAAATAAAACACGATTGATAATAATTACAATTTAAAACTATATAAAGGTCAAAACCATTATTGAGAGTTAACCTGAATGGTAAATTCTGGGACTTCCAGGAGTATGTACATCTGATTTGTACCAACTCCTGAACATGTGTCTTCTGCATATATGTCAAAGGCTCCCAAATTGTTATGTTTTAAATTATTTTTAAATATTTATTTTATTTAATATTTATTCTATTTTTGAGAAGGTCCAACTTATCAATTTTTTTGAGTCATATTTTTGGTGTCATATCTAAAAGATCTTTGCCTAACCCACTATCACAAAGATTTTTTTTGCTTCGTTTTTTATAGAAATTTTATGGTTTTAAGTTTTACATTTAGGTCTATCATCCATTCTGATCGGTGTGACCATTTTTATGTATGGTATGTGGCACGGGTTAAGGCTCAGTTTTTTGCATATGGATGTCCTGTTGTTCCAGAATCATTTGTTAAGAAAACTAGTCTTTCTACATTGAATTGCCATTACGGCGTTGTGAGAAGTCAATTGACCATGTTTGTGTGAGTCTGTTTTGGAGCTCTCTATTCTTTACATTGATCTATGTGTCCATTCTTTTAGCAGTGCCGCACTTAGTTGACTATCATAAGTTGATAGGTAGTATGGGTCCTTCAGCTTTCTTCTTTTTTTGTTATTGCTATTTTAGTTCTCTTCTCTTTTCGTATAAATTTTTGAATCAGTTGTTGATATCAGCAAAAAATCCTGCCAAGATTTTGATTGGGATTGTGTTGAATCTATAGATCAAGTTTGAGAAGAATTAACATTGTAATAATATTGAATAATCTAACCCTAACACTCTAAAATCGAGTGAACACAGTTTATCAGTCTATTTATTTAGGTCTTTGATCTTTTTCGTTGGGTTTTTTTTTTCAGGATATAGTTCCTGCACATATTTTTTAGATTTATACCTAGGTATTTCATATTTTTGGAGCTATTGGAATTAATACTGTTTTACAAATTTCTACTTCCAATTTTTTGTTTCTGGTATATGGAAATATAAGTGATTGTTGTTTCTTGACCTTCTGTCTGCCGCCTTAGTAATCATATTAGATCTGTGAGCTTTTTTCCTTCTTTTTTTTTTTTGTGAGGAAGATTGTCCCTGACCTAACATCTATGCCAATCCTCCTCTATTTTGTGTATGGGATGCTGCCACAGCATGATTTGATAAGCAGTGTGTAGGTCCATGCCTGGGATCCGAACCTGCAAACCCCGGGCCGCCGAAGTGGAGTGCACTAACTTAACCACTATGCTACCAGGCCGGCTGACCTAGGAGCCTTTTTTATAGATTTCTTGGGATTTTTCTGTGTAGCAAGTCATATCATCTGTGAACAGACACGGTTTTACTTTTTACTTTCCAATCTGTGTAGTTTTTTATTTCTATTTTCGACTGTTGTACTGGCTAGGACCTTCAGTATGATGATGAATAGGAGTGGTAAAAACAGACATCTTACCTCATTTCCAATCCTAGGGCAGAAGCACTCAGTCTTTCATCATTAATTATAAAGCGATCTCTAGGCTTTTGTATATTTGCTCTTTTTTAGGTTAAACAGTTTCCCTCCTTTTCCTAATTTGCTGAGTTTTTTTTTCTAATCACGAATGGTTACTGGAGTTTGTTGAATGCCTCTTCTTCATCTATTGAGATCATATTTTTTCTGTTTTAGTCGTTTGATATGGTGAATTTCAGTAGTTAACTTTTTAAATGTTGAACCAGTCTTGTGTTTATGCAATAAGCCATACTTGGTTGTGATATATTATCCTTTCTATATGTTGCTGTGTTTGTAACATTAATTTTAAAAATAATAATTGAAATAGGCATTGTTACTACTTATTACTACCTAAATCCTGGTACACCTTTAAAAATCATGACTCACTTGGTTATTAATTCAGTCAGCAAATACCTGACAATTATTGTGTACCAGGCATTGTTTTAAGTGCTGGGGATTAGAACATTGAACAGAATAGAGTTCTGCCCTTTACCTGTATTCCTCCCTAGAATGTAATAAAATGTCAGGTAGTGCTTAGTGCTACGAGAAACAATAAAGCAGTGTGAAGGAGTGGAGATCCGTGATGTGAGGGGCCAAAGCTATTTTCAATATGTTGGTCAAGGCAGGCCTCTGTGATGACTGTAGAGCAGAAAAATGAATGAAGTGAGGGAGCCAGCTATCTTATTTGTGGAAAATTGTTCCAGGCTGAGAGAATTGCAAGCACAAAGTCCCTGAAGCAGGGACTTGCTGGTGTGTGTTAAGAATAGCACAGTGGCCTGTGTTTCTGCCGTGTGGTAACCAGTGGAGACAGTTGTAGAAGGCGAAGTAGTCAGGGACCTGATGATGTAGACCTTTCTCGGCCATGGTACAGATGACTTTGGATCTAAGTTTAACGGCACCCACTTATTTATTCACCAGATATTCATTGAACACCTGCTGTATGTCAGATACTTTTTCGTGTTGTTGATATAGTACACAAAATAGTAAAAAATCCCAGCCTTCATAGGTCCTTAGAAGTGTTAGTGACAAGAGTAGTCATTTACATAATATGGAGGAGGTTGTCCGAAGTGGTCGAGTGTAGAGTAATCAGTTAGGAAACGTTGGTGTACACAATGATTACGTATTTAAATAATTTTAAAAGTTGGAATAAATACACTGTTTTATGCTAAAACTATGAATATAATTAAAACTTTTTTTATTTACAGGAGGCATCTATTTTTATGCGTCTCATTTGGTTGCAAAGTGAAGAGACTTTCAGGCTAGGATTTTTTATAATGATACACTTGGGAATAGAGTGCAGAAGAACTTCATGGAAATCCTAGAATAGGAACTGTGCTATGGCTGGGCCTTCCAGAGACTAGAACCCAAAAGTCTTCATATCCAAGTGTATTAGTTATCTATTGCTGTGTAGCAAACTGCCTTCAAATTTAATGACTTAAAGCATTTCTTTCAGAATTTCTGTGGCTCAGGAATCTAGACGTGGCTTAGCTGAGTGCCTGTGACTCGAGGCTTCTCACACAGCAGCAGTCAGGGTATTGGCTGGGTCTGGAGTCATCTGAAGGGTTGGCTGGGGCTGGAGTCATCTGAAGGGTTGGCTGGGGAAGGATGTGCTTCTCAGACCACTTGCATGGCTTTTGGCAGGCTTTTTTGGTTATTCCTGTCTGTTGGCTGGAGACATTAGTGCTTGGCCATGTGGGTCTTCCCAGCTCATAACATGACCCCTGGCATCCCTGAGTGAGAGAGTGAGATAGGGTGACAAGATGGAAGCTTAGTCTCTGTAACCTGGTCTCGGAAGTGACGTCTCGTCACCTCTGCTGCCTTGTTTGCTAGAAGCAAGACACTAAATCCAATCTCCACTCAGGAGGAGAGGGTTACACGAGGGCATGAAACCCAGGAGGTGGGAATTATTAAGATCCTTTTAGAAGCTACCTGTCATACCAAGTAAGCCCTAGAGATCTCACCAGAGTTTGTGTATGTTTATTCTAGTTCTCTACCATAAATGTGCCTTAGCTACTCTCAATCTCTACATTTCTTTTCCTTCTCTTTTTGCTGCCAACTCTAGTTTGTAACTGTCAATCTGTGTAGCTTTTCTCTACCTCTTATTTTTAGTTTTTCCTTATCTTAATTTATCTAGAGCCTAAGATGAATTCTCCTGCTTCCTGATATTTCACCTTCTGCTCCTGTTGCTAGCCACTTTGATTATCTCATTAGCACCCTGTTCACATTTTTGAGAGGGAGAAAGTGGGTAGGGAGGGGACAGAGTTTAGTATTTTGAATATGACCACCTCATCAGCAAGAACTATGATTAAGGCAGTTTCCCTTAGAGAGCAATGGACTTATCTGAATACTACTGTAGATGTTTATAGATTAGAAGATAATAGTCAATCTGTCAATCAAGTGACAGATTGAATCTTGAAAAAAGAATTCTCGGTGCTACTTTGTTTTATAATTATTTTTCTATTTCTCATAAAAGTAGAGTGTAAAATATATATATGTGTAAATCCCAATAATCTGATTATTTTTGTTTTCCTGGTTTTCTTTTTGGATTTAAGATAAATGAAAATCTGGTTTATAGGATTTATTATTTTTGAGACATTGTATAAAACTGTATACATTTTGAGACATACAGAATTTGGGGAGAGGATTATACAGAAATCGCTAGTTGTTTTTGAGACATTATGCAGTAAAGTGTAAAGAAGGCAAAAATTTGTATTTTTATCACATAGAATTAACAGCAGTTAACATTTGTTCATTTTGCATTAAGTCTTTTCCCCCCAATTAATAAACTTGTAGTTAAAACTCAACTCTTAAAGTGCCAGTCTTAGTTTTGTTTCATGGAATTTACCTGATGCAACTACTGTTACAAATTTGGTGGATATTTTTCTGGTTCATTTTTTACTCTTATTAACATGTAAACACAAATACACATTACTGTGTGTATATATGGTATGGTTTTGTGTTTGTATTTGATTTATATGATACCATGCTATGTATATTCTTAAGTGTTTTTTTTCTAACTTTATACTGTTTCTAGGGTGTGTCCATGTTGATATATAGAGATCTATGTCATTCTTTTTTAACTGCTATATAGTGTTCCATCATATTTTAGTATCCATTCTCTTATTGTTAGATATCTAGGTTGCTTTGAAAGAATGTTTTGCTGTTGTAAACACTGCTCTCTTGTGCACCTGTGACAAACACATTTTCCACATTATTGTCAAATTCTTGAATCAATTTATAGTCCAAAGAGATGTGAGAAATCTTATTTATCTACGTTCCCATGATAAATGATATTTTCAGACTTAAAACAGTATTCTTGAATTTGGTGGTTGGAAAACTGGTCTCTTTATTACTCTACATTTCCTTCATTGCTGTGAGACTGAGTATATATGTTTAATGACCATCTGGATGTCCTCATCTGTGAAGTGCTTGACTGCTGTATCCTTTCCCCATTTGTGTGGGTTCTTTATCTATTCTGGAGTACTCATCCTTTGTCTGTTGTACATGTCGCAGATATTGTCTCCTAGCCCATCACGTTTTTTTAACCCTGTGTATGGTTTTTTTTAATTACATAGAAATTTTTGTGCCTTTTTTTCCTTTTGATCATTCTTGTTTGTCTTTGGAAAGAATCAGCTTTTGGTTTTGTGTTTATAAATAGGAACGAAGGATGTAGAGTTACAGCTAGCACCCGAGGACATACAATATGGGAGTGTGGCCATTTAAATAACTACTAACTGTTATGTGTGTTGAAACAAAAATTTGAAGTACAGTGGTTCCAAAATATCTTCAAAAACTTATAATTGTTAATGATATGAAACTTTTTCACTAAGCATTCAGTCTTCATAGTTTTCAATAGTACTGGATTAACTTTTTCTATGAATCAGAATATACTGTTTTGTACTTTTTCTTTTGGTAAAATACGATGAAATTTGTTTAATTGTGACATTAATCTTTAGTAGTCGTCTGTCACAGTCCCCACTGTTTTCCAGGCAAGGGTAGCAGCTTTTCTAAGGATAACTGATGACTATCTGTTTGTGAGAAGGGAAAAAATGATTACAGATGCTTTTTCAGGAGTAAGTTTTGCGCATTGCAGTTAGGCGAGTTTTCACTATCACATTTGTTTTTTTTTTTTTGAGGAAGATTAGCCCTGAGCTAACTGCTGCCAATCCTCCTCTTTTTGCTGAGGAAGATTGTCCCTGAGCTCACATCCGTGCCCATCTCCCTCTAGTTTATATGTGGGATGCCTACCACAGCATGGCTTACCAAGTGGTGCTGTGTCCACACCAGGGATCCGAACTGGCGAACCCCGGGCCGCCGAAGTGGAATGTGCAAACTTAACTGCTGCGCCACTGGGCCGGCCCCCTCACTATCACATTATTTTTAAGGGCTGTGAAATTATGTCCTTTTTGTTTGTAGTTCAGTTCTCTTACGTTATTTAGCATATTTTCGTTATTTAGCATATTTTAGTTATTGTTATTAATACGGTTCAGATTGTGAAGTTTAAATTGAGATGTGGAGATTTTGAGCAACTTGTTATATTTTATACAGATAAATAATTCTTGCTTTTGGCTGAAAGTATGAGATTGAGTCACATTTTTAAGTATTAGTCCCAGATTCCAGGTTGGAATTTTTTTCTTTTGACTCTCACTAAACATTGTCCAAAAAATTGGAATCTTGAGATGTAATTACATCCAAACATATTTGTCTCACATTTATTGTGCTAGGTTGCGTGCAACTAATTGGAGTATGGAGTATTAGGCTCACAGTTAGAGCAAAGAATAGTTTAGTCCTTGTTGAATTCCTTATGAGCTAGGAAAGAGCAGAGATAATGTTAGGAGTTGGGAAATAAAGGAGGAGTTTGGTTCCATTCACCAGAATGGATCAGAAACATTGAAAATGTTGCCCTTGGAAAAAGTATAAGGATAAAACTTTTTTTCTAGACATTTGATCATTTATTTTTACATTATTTTAGGTTTCCAGTAATTATCTGCAGGATTCGCCATGACCCCAGCTCTGAGGGAGGCAGCAACAAAGGGTATCTACTTTTCATCTTTACCAAGTACCATGGAGTCTGACAAGATGCTATGCGTGGAAAGTCCAAGAACTGTAGATGAAAAGCTAAAGGGAGATGCTTTCTCTCAGATGCTGGGATTTCCAACTCCCGAACCTACCCTTAACACTAATTTTGTGAATTTAAAACATTTTGGCTCTCCTCAGTCTTCAAAACACTATCAGACAGTTCTTTTAATGAGTTCTAATTCTACATTAAATAAACACAATGAGAATTATAAACAAAAGAAATTAGGAGAACCCAACTGCAATAAGCTGAAAAACATACTGTGTAATGGCAGCAACATTCAGCTCAGTAAAATCTGTCATTCTCATTCTGAAGAGTTCATCAAAAAGGAACCTCTGTCAGATACCACAAGCCCGTGCATGACAGATGTACAAATTATTTTGGATTCAAATATAACCAAAGACACTAATGTGCAACTGCAAAACTGTAAATGGTACCAAAAGAATGCACTTTTGGGTAAAGTTACTGATGCTGAGATTCAAAAGGGTTTATTACACTGTGCTCAAAAGAAAATGGGGCCTGGCCACTCAAATGTGCCTGCTAGTTCCTCAGCTGCTGAGAAAGAGGAGGAAGTGAATGCTCGTTTACTTCATTGTGTGAGCAAACAGAAAGTCTTACTTAGCCAGGCTCGAAGAACTCAGAAACATCTGCAGATGCTCCTGGCAAAGCATGTTGTTAAGCACTATGGTCAGCAAATGAAATTTTCCATGAAACATCAACTCCCCAAAATGAAGATCTTTCATGAACCTACCACAGTTTTAGAGAACAGTTTACCTAAATGCACTGAAATTAAGCCAGACGTCAATATATTGACTGCAGAGAATAAATTGTGGAATGATACAAAAAATGGCTTTGCACAGTGTACAGCTGCAGAAATCCAAAGATTTGCACTGTCTGCTACAGGGCTGTTGTCTCATGTTGAAGAGGGTCTGGATTCTGATGCAACTGATAGCAGCTCTGATGACGATTTGGATGAATATACCATTAGGAAAAATGTGGCAGTGTAAGTGCAAAATCATTATTAGACCTTTTACTGTTCTGTATATAGCAACAATTTTGTCTTGATTTCAAGATATGTTGAAAGGAAATAGATTTTCTAAAAACTTAATGCTATAATATTTAAGTTACAAGACTTCGGTGAATTTTTAAAACATTCTATATTTTAAACTACTGTGTGTGAATATATACATACTATTTAAAAATAAGTTACTCAACTGTTCTGTCCAGGAATAATGAAAGCTAATTAGCAGCATTTTTTCTGTTCTTGAATGCAATAGGCTATGGACTAGGCTTAAAATTTTGCTTAAGTGATCTAGCCAATATGTATAGCTAAAACTCAGAAAATTTGAAGTCTTCACATAGGGAGCCCTCATTGGCTTCAGGAGTTTGTCAGTTGAGAGTACATATAAATTGACCTGCTAATTTTTTTTGTTATTGAATGCTTGTTATGTGCTGGACCCTAGAGATTCAGTTGTGGGCCAAATATTCACAGCCTTTACCCTCTCGGGAATCTCCTTCAAACAGGGATATCTAGATATTTAAAAAAGCAAAATAAAAACACAAAGAAAAAGAGTTTTACTTATCAAACCTTGTTAACATTCCAGCTCTATCTGATGGAAGTTTCTGAGATGATGGAAATGTTCTATATCTGTGTTATCCACTAGGCACTACCTCGTGTGGCTGTTGAGCACCTGAAATGTGGCCAGTGCAACTGAGGAACTGAGTTTTTCCTTTGTTTTTCTTTTGTGAGGAGGATTGGCCCTGAGCTGACATCTGTGCCAATCTTCCTCTATTTTTTTTTTCTTTTGAGGAAGATTAGCCCTGAGCTAACATCTCCCACCAATCTTCCTCTTTTTGCTGAGGAAGACTGGCCCTGAGCTAACATCCATGCCCATCTTCCTCTCCTTTATATGTGAGACGCTTACCACAGCATGGCTTGATAAGTGGTGTGTAGATCTGCGCCAGGGATCCGAACTGGTGAACCCTGGGCTGCTGAAGTGGAGCACGAGAACTTAACCACTGTGCCATCATGCTGGACCCAATCTTCCTCTGTTTTATGTGGGATGCCGCCACAGTGTGGCCTGACGAGTGGTGCCAGATCTGCACCCAGGATTTGAACTTGTGAACCCTGGGCTGCTGAAGTGGAGTGCACGAATTTAATCACTATGCCACAGTCTGGCCCCTCAATTTTTATTTAATTTGAATTTTATTTAAATAGCCAGATAAAGCATAGTTTTTAATCTAGCTTTCAGGGTCAGGGAATCTGTTAATATCTCTAAATTGATGCAAACTACTCTGTGTGTGTGTGTGTATGTTTGTATATAGTATTTTGGGAGGAGGAAGTCCATCATTTTTATAAAATTCTCAAAGATGAATGAGAATCATTATAGAATTAGAAACAGCACATTAATTTTTACTAATAAATAGAAGATCAGTATTATATTAATTTTTATAGTGAGGATAAAATGTAAAGCAAAGTGAGCATTCCAGTCTTTGGGTGTTCTGTTATCACTATATTTGAAATATATTTGAATGTGGGAGCTAATAGTTATTGAGCACATATTAGTTTTCTGACTGGCATTGTGCTATTTATTTTACATAAGATATATTATTCAATCCTTTCAACAACTATGGGAGGTAATTGTTGTTATATTTATTTTACTTAAGAAGAAACAGGCTCACCTTGGTTAAGTCACTTGCCCGTGGCCAAAAGGCAAGTAAGTGGTAGACTAGGAATCTTGTCCATGTATGAGACTTTAAACCCACGTTCTTTTTGTTGGGCCATGCAACTTTGTCAGCATTATATCACTGATGCTTGTAACCACAAGAATGATTAAGCACGTGTTCTGAAAGTAGTCCAGAAATTTATCCATTTTTATATTTATAATGCTTTTGAAGTAATTCAGTTTAATAAAATATAGTAGATAAATTTAGTAAATGATTTACTTTTTGTTGAGAAGAGCTGACTGGCAAGTTCACCTCTTTTAAGCTAGAAACAGAAATAAGAAAATCTTGTCTTTCTAGATTATTTTGACTTTCATTAATATTCTGTTTCATTGATCTCCTACAGCACTTAATCTGCCATAACATTTACCATTAAATCATATTTTGTCCTATGTGATTTGCTAATTTATCTATTAGTCTTAATAACTCAACACCTAGTAAGGGTGGAAACCACATTTTATACTTTAAAAAGATCTCTTATATATTAAGCATATAATTACTGATGGCTGAAAACATTTTGTTTTAAGATTTGCATTTACTTCTGGAGTTTAGTGAGAAAACAGTAAGTTCAGACATTTCTATAAAACATACACAGACAGGGAAATTCAAACTTTTGGAAAAAATTTTTATACAAAGCATCAAGCAATATACATATCATCTCTTTTCTTGTTAACTCTACCAGTTTATTGAGGAAAATTGAAGTAAAGTAGCCTGGAAAAAAATTTGGGATCAGGCTTGGAAAGTTTATTTCTCATTCTAGCTTTCTTTCTTCCCGTAATCAACTGGAAGGGCTTCAGGGATGCTAGACATGCATTTTAGGAAAATAATGAATCTAGTAAGTTTAATATTCTTTAAGATAAACTTCTAGCCTCTTGCATTATTGACCATTTAATATTATGATGCCTTGGTTATTAAAGCTCATATCTGTATTTCCACAGATCAAATACACTTTGTTCTAAGATTACACTCATCTGATCAATTCAAATCAATATTACTAAATTTATATAATAACTCTCTAAATTCCTTAATTCATTGAATTATTTGATAACTGTCTGGGTTTTTTTGTTTGTTGCTTTGTATTTAGCTATTTGAACTCTATTTGACATTTCTTGATTTTATATACCTCCCCCAAAATTAGATAGTAAATTTTGAATATTTTTACTAATGCTAATAGATTTTTTGTGGGAAAGATTGTTTCGCAACATTTTATTAATTTTGACATTGAATTTGGAACAAATAACAGCATTAATTATTTGTATCTTTTGATGTGAGTACAAAAATGGTTTTTTAAATTGGAATTAGATCTGTTTCAAGTTGTTAAATTCATTTTATAATTTAAAACATCCTGATGAGTTAATTTTTTCTTTTATTTTTACTTTCTTCTCACATCTCTGAAAGCTCATTTTTCAAACATAGATGAATATTTTTAACGAATAAAGTTCAGAATTAAACATAAAATAGATAAAAAGGGTGCATTTTGTGGATCTAAATTTTGAGGTGAGTACTAACGCATTCTTTTCATTCTCTCTCCTGAATATGAATAGACTTCTCAAATTGTAAGATTCAGTGGCAAATACTAAAGCTGACTTCAGCTTAATTTTAAGGAACTTCCGAACGAGTACTACTTTTTCTCTCATTGTATACCCACTACCTAGCATTGTCTACTTTTTTTTTTTTGGTGAGGAAGATTGGCCTTGAGCTAACATCTGTGCCAGTTTTCCCCTATTTTGTATGTGGGACACCTTCACAGCATGGCTTGATGAACTGTGTATAGGTCCACACCTGGGATCCAAACCTGTGAACCCTGGGCTGCTGAAGCAGAGTGTGCGGACTTAACCACTATGCCACTGGGCTGGCCGCACTGCTGTCTACTTTTTAGTGGCTGTTTGGTATTTGTTGGGTGAATGAATGAATCTTTCTCTATTTGTATATGTAGTTGTGAAGATAAGAAAATTGGGGTTGGGAATCTGAAATTTCTCTCTGTATATTTATCTTTTCTTCTTCCATTTTGTAGTTATCTTTATTTGATTTTTCCCCCCTTTCTTCCTTTGTCTCTGGTATCAAACTGGCCACAAAATATATCTTACACATCTTAGAACCAGCATGAATGTGTGTTCAATGAATGAATGAATGAATGAATGAAATATACCAAAATATGGACATTAAAAAGTAATTATTATAATATTTAACATTTGCAACTTTAAAATTGATAAGTAAAATATGTCTTAAAAATCTTAAATTACATTACTATAAATGTCTTCTATTCTTTTTTTTTTTGTTTTTAGTTTACATCCCTGATAAGAAAACAAATTTATTCAATCTTATCAGGAAATTTAGCTGTGAAGGAATGTAATTGTTTTAGGAAATTGGAAAGCACTCACGTTAGCCATTTCTATTACCATTGTTATTTTAAATATATATTTGACTTGCCCCTTTTCCCTTCCCTCCAAAAATGTAGGCAATAGTTTATTGATAATGACATTACTGATATCTTTTAAAAATAACTTTTGCTTGAGAGACTAGTTTGCATTAGAAAATTTTTTTCAAGTCAGTTTCCTTTGGAAAGGAAAATAAGAGGATTTTATATTTTTTGTAAGTTTGAGATATAATCCTTATACTATAATATGAATGGAATTTCACCCCATTGTTCTGTCCTTTGGTGAAGAAACACAGATTCTGAACTGAGTTGTGTTACAGTCATGGCTTGCTCTGTGACCTTGAGCAAAGGTTAAGGTTA
Organism: Equus caballus; assembly: GCF_041296265.1. NCBI lineage: Eukaryota > Metazoa > Chordata > Mammalia > Perissodactyla > Equidae > Equus > Equus caballus. The sequence continues at coordinate 885,018 of NC_091689.1, read as the reverse complement.
TTCTGAACTCTGATTCAGATTCTTCTATTTCGGTCTACTTTAAAGAGTTCTAGAGTTAACCTGGTGAAATATTAAATATAAAGTACATATACATAGTAAGGCACTGATTTCACAGCCAATAAAGAGTGTCTTGTCAAGCAATTTGCTGTTGTGCTAGACTGGAGCTTAATATTCTACGGGAAGCTCGGGGAGCCCGTGTAAGATACGTGTCTGAGTTAACCCATTTGAGAGGTGAGGAAGCTGGAGTATTTGTACGTCAAATCCCATCAGTTACTGGGTGAAGGCTGTTCTTGGTTGTGTTAATTCTCTGGCACTTCTGTTCTGCCACTTGGGTGACAAAGCAGACTAAAGCAACAACAACAGAAAGTCCCCCGGTCAAAGAAATGCAGGTACTGGCAGCTGGAAGACAGTTGTGTGTGCTGAACAGGTAAGTGAGGAGTGTGGGCGGGTCCCTGACAGATGCTGCTACGGTTACGTTACCTCTCATCTTGTGGTGAGGCCATAAGGTTCTAGCATTTGTTTTCCTCTGGGAACTGATAATTAGTTACTTTCTTCCAGGATGCATGTGGGAAAACTCAGAGATTTTGGACACAGACATGTTCTTATCCTCCTAATTTGTAAAAAAGAAAAAAACATGGTGTCTTGTCTTATTTGAGGAAAGCTGCCAGTATCTTCCAAATCACCCAGCTGTCTTGGGTGTTGGGAGAAAAATCCCTTCATTCCGCATGTTAGTCCCCATGTATTCAAATTTTCTTTGAGTTTTTGCTTCAGTATGTAAATTGGCAGTCTTGATAGGGAAATTCTTTTAAACAAAATTAGACAGTCACCAAGAAAGAAGGGAGAATTTTTCCTATTTAGTTATAAGCCGTCAGGTGAATCTTTCCAAACTGAAAGACAAAGGAGAACTAAGTAAGTAGTTTCTTGCAGACGCACAGAAATGAATACTCGTAGTTTTCTTCGTGCTTTCCTATTTTGCTGGTAGAGAGAAAAAAGAGTAAAAAACCAGGTGATAAATTTCCCCTTGAGAAATTGGATAGATAGGAGTATGAACTAACTGTGACATTCTGAGAGTAAAGACTAATAATATTTAATTAGTAAATTACAAATAAGAGTACCTTTAATATTTGTATAATGTGAAGTTGACAAACTGTTTTTGCATTCGTTACCTTTTAAATTGTCTAAATAGATGGGAGAAGTTTGATTTTATTTGTTTTATTTTACTTGTATGGGAAACAGAAAAAGTTGAATGAAAAACAATCCTAGGTAAACTGCAATGATATTCAGTGACGATTTGTGACAGAAGGGTAGTGAAGAGTAGAAATTCAAAATGTAATTGTGGAATGGATTAATAGCTACAAAATGGTAAAGAAATATTTCTATTGTGGCATGTGGATATTGTTGAGGACAGTAATACTTCAGTTAAAATGAGCTCATTGTTTCCTATTATTTTAAAATTTATTTTAGAGCAGTTTTAGGTTCACAGCAAAATTGAGCAGAAAGTACAGAGATTTCCCATATATCCCCTATTCCCCCTAGGCACAACCTCCCCAACTATTGACATCCCCTACTGCAGTGGTACTATTTGTTAGAGTCAGTGAACCTGCGTAGATTCACCATTATCACCCAAAATCCATAGTTTACATTAGAGTTCACTCTTGCTGTTGTACATTCTGTGGATTTGGACAGATGTACAATGACATGTATCCACTGCTGTAGCATCATACAGAATAGTTTCGCTGCCCTGCAAAAGCTGTGCTCTGCCTATGCAACCTTCCCTCCCCGCCGACCCTTGTAAACCACTAATATTTTTACTGTCTCCATAAGTTTTTCCTTTTCAAGAAAGTACTATAGTTGGAATCATATGGTATGTAGCCTTTTCAGATTGGCTTCTTTCGCTTAGTAAGAGGCATTTAAGTTTTTTCCTCGTCTGTTCCTGGCTTAATGGCTCATTTCTTTCTAGCACTGAAAAAATATTCCATTGTCTGGATGTACCACAGTTTATCCATTCACCTGTTGAAAGATGTCTCCATGGATTCCAGGTTTTGATAATTAGGAATAAAACTGCTATAAACATCCACATGCAGGTTTTTGTGTGGACGTAAATTTTCAGTTTATTTGGGTAAATACCAAGGAGTGCAATTGCTGGATTGTATGGTAAGAGTATGTTTAGTTTTGTAAGAAACTGCTAAACCATCTTCCAAAGTGACTATATTGTTTTGCATTCCAACCAACAATGAATGAGAATTCCTGTTTGCTCCACAGCCTTGACAGCATTTGATGTCAGTGTTTTGGATTTTGGCTATTTTAATAGGTGTGTAGTGGTATCTTATTGTTATTTTGATTTGCATTTCCCTAGTGACATATAACGTGAACTATGTGATGTGAAAGATATGAACATCTTTTCATGTGCTTACTTGCTATATGTATCTCTTCTTTGATGAGGTATCCATTCAAGTCTTTTGCCTATTTTTTAATTGGTTTGTTCATTTTCTTACTGTTGAGTTTTAAGAGTTTTTTGTATATTTCGGATAACAATCCTTAATCAGATATATCTTTTGCAAATGTTTTCTCTCAGTCTGTGTCTTGTCATCTCATTCTCTTGACAGTAGCTTTTCAGAGCAGAAGTTTTTAACTAATGAAGTCCAGCTTGTCGATTATTTCTTTCATGGATCTTGCCTTTGGTGTGGTATCTAAAGTAGTGTCACCATATGTAAGGTCACCCAGTTTTCTCCTATGTTATTTTCTAGGAGTTATATAGTTTGTGTTGTACATTTAGGTATATGACCCATTTTGACTTAATTCTTGGGAAGAGTGTGGGGTCTACGTCTAGATTCATTTTTTTGCACGTGGATGTCTAGTTTTTCCAACACCATTTATTGAAAAGACTGTCCTTTCTCCATTGTATTGTCTTTGCTTCTCTGCCAAAGGTTAATTGACCATATTTATGTGAGTTTACTTTTGGGCTCCCTATTCTGTTTCATTGATCTATTTGTCTGTTCTTTTGCCAGTACCACACTTTGTTGATTGCTGTAGCTTTATACTAAGTCTTGAATATGAATAATGTCAGACTTCTGACTTTTTTGTTCTCCTTCAGTATTATGTTGGCTATCCTGGGTCTTTTGCCTCTCCATGTAAACTTTAGAATCAATGTGTTGATATCCACAAAGTAACTTGTTGGGATTTTGATTGGGGTTGCTTTGAATTTGTAGATCAAGTTGAGAAAAACTGACATATTGACAATATTGTGTCTTCTTCTTCATGAACATGGAATATCTCTCTATTTTGTTCTTTGATATCTTTCATCAGATTTTTGGAGTTTTTCTCATATAGATCTTTTACGTCTTTTGTAAAATTTATACCTAAGTGTTTTATTTTGGGGGTGCTAATGTAAATGGTAATGTATTTTTAATTCAGATTCCACTTATTTATTGCTGGTGTATAGGAAAGCAGTTGACTTTTGTATATTAACTTTGTATTCTGCAACCTTGCTATAATCGCTTATTAGTTGCAGGCTTTTTTTGTGATTCTTTTGGATTTTTTCCCATAGATAATCGTGTCATCTGTGAACAAAGTTTTATTTCTTCCTTACAAATTTGTATTTCTTTTATTGTCTTATTGCATTAGCTAAGATTTCCATTACAGTGTAGAAAAGGAAGGTGAGGGGATATCTTTCCTTGTTTCTGATTTTAGCAGGAAAGTTTCTAGTTTCTCACCATTAAGTATGATGTAGCTGAAGGTTTTTGGTAGATGATATTTATCAAGTTGGAGAAATTTCCTCTATTCCTCGTTTACTGAGAGTTTTTATCATGAATAGCTGTTGAATTTTGTGAAATGCTTTTTGTGCCTCTATTTATATAATCATATGATTGATCTTTTTTTTCAACTTCTTTTTGACTTTTTTTTAGATTGGCACCTGAGCTAACGTGTTGCCAATCTTCTTTTTTTTTTTTTCTCTTCTTCTCCCCAAAGCCCCCCAGTACATAGTTGTATATTCTAATTGTAGGTCCTTCCAGTTGTGCTATGTGTGATACTGCCTCAGCATGGCTTGATGAGCAGTGCCATGTCTGTGCCCAGGATCCAAACCAGCAAAACTCCAGGCCACCAAAGCAGAGTGTGCGAACTTAACCAGTTGGCCACGGGGCTGGCCCTTGATCTTTTTTTGATTGAGGTCATAATAGTTTATAGCATTGTGAAATTTCAGTTGTACATTCTTATTTGTCAGTCACCATATAAATATGCCCCTTCACCCTTTTGCCCACCCCGCAACCCCCTTCCCCTCTGGTAACCACTAAGCTGTTCTCTTTGTCCATGTGTTAGTTTATCTTTTACACATGAGTGAAATCATATGGTGTTTGTCTTTCTCTGTCTGATTTATTTCACTTAACATAATACCCTCAAGGTCCATCTATGTTGTTGTGAATGGAACGATTTTGTCTTTTTTTATGGCTGAGTAGTAGTCCATTGTATTTATATACCACATCTTCTTTATCCACTCATCATTTGATGGGCAATTGGGTTGCTTCCACTTCTTGGCTATTGTGAATAATGCTGCAATGAACATAGGGCTGCATAAGTCTCATTGAATTGTTGATTTCAAGTTCTTTGGATAATTATCCAGTAGTGAGATAGCTGGTCATAGGGTATTTCTGTTTTAATTTTTTGAGAAATCTCCATACTGTTTCCCATAGTGGCTGCATCAGTTTGCATTCCCACCAGCATGCATGGTGTATGAGGGTTCCCTTTTCTCCACATTCTTTCCAACATTTGTTATTTTTTGTCTTGGTGATCATAGCTGTTCTAATGGGTGTCGGTTGATGGCTTAGTATAGTTTTTTTTGTCTTGGAAGATTGGCCTGGAACTAACATCTGTTGCTGATCTTCCTCTTTTTTTTTTTCCTCCCCAAAGCCCCAGTACATAGTTGTATGTGCTAATTGTAAGTCCTTCTAGTTCTTCTATGTGGGATGCTGCCACAGCATGGCTTGATGGGCAGGTCCATGCTCAGGATCCGAACCAGCAAACCCCGGGCCGCTGAAGTGGAGTGCATGAACTTAATCACTACGCCACTGGGTCAGCCCCCTTAGTGTAGTTTTGATTTACATTTCTCTGATGATTAGTGATGTTCAGCATCTTTTCATGTGCCTGTTGGCCATCTGTATATCTTCTTTGGAAAAATGTCTGTTCATATCCTCTGCCCATTTTTTGATTGGATTGTTTGTTTTTTGTTGTTCTGTTGTGTGAGTTCTTTATATATTATGGAGATTAACTGCTTGTTGGATATATGATTTGCAAATATTTTCTCTCAGTTGGTGGGTTGTGTTTTTGTTTTGTTCCTGGTTTCCTTTGCCCTGCAGAAGCTCTTTAGTCTGATAAAGTACCAGTGTTTATTTTTTCTTTTATTTCCCTTGCCCGAGTAGACATGGTATTTGAAAAGATCCTTCTAAGACTGATGTCAAAGAGTGTACTGCCTATGTTTTCTTCTAGGAGTTTTATGGTTTCACATCTTACCTTCAAGTGTTTCATCCATTTTGAGTTAATTTTTGTATATAGCGAAAAATAATGGTCTTCTTTCATTCTTATGCATGTGGCTGTCCAGTTTTCCCAGCACCATTTGTTGAAGAGACTCTTTTCTCCATTGTATATTCTTAGCTCCATTGTCAAAGATCGGTTGTCCTTAGATGTGTGGTTTTATTTCTGGGCCTTCAACTCTGTTCCATTGATCTATGTGTCCGTTTTTGTACCAGTACTATGCTGTTTTGATTACTGTAGCTTTGTAGTATATCTTGAAGTCAGGGATTGTGATGCTTCCACCTTTGTTCTTTTTTTTTAAGGATTGCTTTAGCTATTCGGGCTCTCTTCTTGCTCTATATGAATTTTATGATTATTTGTTCTATTTCTGTGAAGAATGTCATTGGGATTGCATTGAATCTGTAGAATGCTTTAGGTAGTATGGACATTTTAACTATGTTTATTTTTCCAACCCTTGTGCCTGGAATCTCTTTCAATTTCTTTATGTCATTATCAGTTTCTTTCAATAATGTCTTATAATTTCGATTGTATAGGTCTTTTATCTCCTTGGTTAAATTTATTCCTAGATGTTTTATTCTTTTTGTTGCAGTTGTAAATGGAATTGAATTCTTGAGTTCTATTTCTGTTAGTTTGTTATTAGAGTATAAAAATGCAACTCATTTTTCTAAGTTAATTTTGTACCCTGCCACTTTCCTGTAGTTGTTGATTATTTCCGATAGTTTTCTGATGGATTCATTACAGTTTTCTATATATAAGATCATGTTGTCTGCAAACCGAGAATTTCATGTCTTCATTGCCTATTGGAATCCCTTTTATTTCTCTTTCTTGCCTAATTGCTCTGGCCAAAACCTCCAGTACTATGTGAATAAGAGTGGTGAGAGTGGGCACCCTTGTCTTGTTCCTGTTGTCTGAGGGATGGCTTTTAGTCTCCCTGTTGAGTATGATGTTGGCTGTGGTTTTGTCATATAGGGCCTTTATTATGTAGAGGTACTTTCCTTCTATCCCCATTTTGAGAGGTTTTATCATAAATGGGTGTTCGAGCCTGTCAAATGCTTTCTCTCCCTCTCTATGGAGATGATCATGTGGTTTTTATTCCTCATTTTGTTAATGTGGTGTATCATGTTGATTGATTTGTGGATGTTGAACCATCCTTGTGTCCCTGGTATAAACCCCACTTGATCATGGTCTGTGATCTTTTTAATGTATTACTGTATTTGGCTTGCCAATATTTTGTTGAGAATTTTTGCATCTACTTTCATCAGCGATGTTCACCTGTGATTTTCCTTCTTTGTGTTGTCCTTGTCTGGCTTTGGTATCGTGGTGATGTTGGCCACATAGAATATGTTAGGAAGTGTTCTGCCTTCCTTAATTTTTCAGAATAGTTTGAGAAGAACAGGTATTAAATCTTTGAATGTTTGGTAGAATTCTCCAGGGAAGCCATCTGGTCCTGCACTTTTATTTTTTGGGAGGTTTTTGATTATTGTTTCAATCTCTTTACTTGTGATTGGTCTATTCAGGTTCTCTGTTTCTTCTTAGTTCAATTTTGAGAGGCTGTATGAGTCTAAGAATTTATCCGCTTCTTCTAGGTTGTCCAGTTTCTTGGCATATAGTTTTTCATAGTATTCTCTTATAATCCTTTGTAGCTCTGTGGTATACATTGTAATTTCTCCTGTTTGCTTTCTAATGTTATCTATTTGAGCCTTCTTTCTTTTTTTTCTTAGTGAGTCTGGCTAAGGGTTTGTCAGTTTAGTTTGTCTTCTCAAAGAACCAGCTCTTTGTTTCATTCATCTTTTCTACTGTTTTTTTTTTTCAGTTTCAATTTCGTTTGTTTCTGCTCAGATTTTTAGTATTTCCCTCTTTCTCCTGACTTTGGGCTTTGTATGTTGTTCTTTTTCTATTTCTGTTAGGTGCAGTTTAAGATTGCATATTTGAGGTTTTTCTTTTTTGTTAAGGTGGGCCTGTATTGCTACGAATTTCCCTTATGACACTTTTGCTGCATCCTATGTGAGTTGGTATGGTATATTTTCATTCTTATTTGTCTCCAGATACATTTTGATTTCTCCTTTAATTTCTTCAGTGATCCATTAGTTATTCAGTAGCATGTTGTGTAGTCTCCACATGTTTGTCGCTTTCCCAGCTTTTTCTTGTAGTTGATTTCTAGTTTCAGAGCAATATGGTCAGTAAATGTACTTGATATGATTTCAATCTTCTTGAATTTATTGAGGCCTGCCTTGTTTCCCGACATATGGTCTCTATGACAGTTTTCTTAGTTTTCTCTTTATTTATTATTTGTGTCTCTGTTCTGATTATTTGTTTAGTGGTTACCATGAAGTTTGTATAAAAAATCTCGTAGATGAGATAGTCCATTTTCTGATAGCCTTTTATTTCCTTAGACTAAACCAATTCTATTCATTTCCTCTTCCCCTTCTGGGTTATTATTGTCACAACTTATTCCATCTTGTGTTGTGAGTTTGTGGTTAAAATGACGAGATTATATTTATTTTTGATGTTTTCCTTCCCTTTATCTTTAATGTCATGATTGTTCTCTAACCTCTTCTGATAGAGAGCTGCAATTTTCTGATTTTATCTATGTATTTATCTCGTTGCTCAGGGCTTTGTAAACCCTTTCTTTTTTTTTCAGGTATGTGGGCCTTCTCCAGCATTTCTTTTAGGAGGGGTCTTGTGGTGATGAACTCCCTTAGCTTTTGTTTATCTGGGAAAGTTTTTATTACTCTGTCATAAATGAAGGATATTTTCACTGGATAGAGTAGTCTTGGCTGAAAGTTTTTGGCTTTCAGAGATTTGAGTATTTCATTCCATTCTCTCCTAGCCTGTAAGTCTTCTGAGAAATCTGCTGAAAGCCTAATAGGGGTTCCTTTGTAAGTTATTTTCTTCTGCCTTGCTGCCATTAATATTTTTTCTTTGTCATTGACTTTTGCCAGATTTACTACTACATGCCTTGGAGAAGGTCTTTTTACATTGATATAGTTTTGTGTTCTATTAGCTTCTTTTGCTTGTATTTCCAACTCCTTCCCCACGTTTTGGACATTCTCAATATTATTTCTTTGAACAAGCTTTCTGCTCCATTCTCTTCTTCTCCTTCTGGAATACCTATAATCCTTGTGTTGCATTTCCCAATTTTGTCAGATATTTCTCAGAGAATTTTCTTCATTTATTTTTAATCTTAGTTCTCTCTCCTCCTCCATCTGAAGCGTTTCTATATTTCTCTCCTCCAGACTGCTGACTCCTCCATAATATCAGCTCTGTTGTTCAGGGAGTCCAGATTTTTCATCTCATCCATTGTGTTTTTCACCCCCAACATTTGATTTGTTTTTCTTTGCAGTTTCAATCTCTTGTGAAGATGTTCCTGATTTCATTGAATTGTCTATATGCATTTTCTTGTAACTCATTGAGTTTTTTTATGATAGCTATTTTGAATTCTCTGTCATATATATATTTCTGTGCCTTCAAGATTGATTTCTGGGCACCTGGCATTCATCTTCTGGTATGGAATACTAAAATATTTTTTCATATTGTTTGATCAGTGAATTTGTGCCTCCATATAGTGATAATATTTGGTTGCAGCTTCCACCTGCTACCACTAGTGGGGGTCCAGAGCTGTGTATTCTGAGCCTGCCATGACCCTGGCTCACTTGCTTCTAGCTGCTGCTTTTCTAACGTATGCTCAGGCTCTCTGGCCAACTAGCTGATCTGGAGCACCAGGCTGGGGGAGGGCCTCTTTCTTTCACCTGAGTGATCCCAGGGGTTTCTTGCTCTGAGCTTGCTAGCTGCTCTCCTGGGGTGCTGGCTTGATGAAGACACCCTGGCAGTAGCTTAGCCACCTCTTTGTGGGGCTTTCCCATGGGCTGTGAGGGAACTTGGAGAGCAAAGGTATTGCCACGGAGGGCAGCTCCTGCCCGCTCTCCTCTCAGAGCTATGTGCAGTCTTGCATCTTGGGTTGCTGCCATTCAGGAGGTAGAGGAGATCCCTTTAACTCCTCCACTTCCTCCAGGGGGTCCATCACCTCCATCTTCAGACATGTGGCTGTGTGGATATCTCAGACGTCTTTTGTGCTATGTGAATGTCCTCTGTTGGTATATGAGTGTCCTTTTGTTGTGTCTTAGTGGGGAGAGTCTAAGAGAAGAGCTCAGTCTGCCATGATGCTGACTTTGGTGATGAGATGCCTGGTGATGTGATGGATTACATTAATTGATTTTTGAATGTTGAACAAACCTTTTATATCTAGGATAAATTCCACTTGTTCATAGTCTATAAATTTTTTTTTTTTAAATATTGGCACCTGAGCTAATAACTGTTGCCAGTCTTGTTCTTTTTCTGCATCTTTGCCCCAAAGCCCCCCAGTATGTAGTTGCATATTTTGGTTGTGTATCCTTCTAGTTGTGGCATGTGGGACGCTGCTTCAACATGGTCTGATGAGCGGTGCCATGTCTGCACCCCAGATCTGAGCTGGCGAAACCCTGGGACACTGAAGCGGAGTGTGCGAATTTAACCACTCAGCCATGGGGCCCGCCCCATACATGTTTTTATACATTGTTGAATTTGATTTGCTAATATTTTGTTGAGGATATTTGCATCTATCTTCAAAGAGATAGTGATCTGTAGTTTTCTTTTCTTGTAATGTCTTTGTCTGGTTTTGGTATTAGGGTGATGCTGGCCTAATAGAGTGAGTTAGGAAGTAATCTATCTGCTTCTATCTTCTGAAATAATCTGTAGTCCATTGGTAAAATTTATTCCTTAAATTTTTGGTAGATTTTACCAGTGAACCCGTTTGGCCCTGGTGCTTTCTGTTTTGGAGAGTTATTACTGATTCAATTTCTTTAATAGATAAAGGCCTATTCAGATTGTCTATTTCTTCTTGTGTGAATTTTGGCAGATTGTGCATTTCAAGGAATTAGCCCATTTCATCTAGGTTATCAAATTTGTGGACTTCAGAGTTGTTCCTCATATTCCTTTATTATACTTTCGGTGTCCGTAAGATCTGTGGTGGCATCTCTTCTTTCATTTTTGATATTAGTAGTTTGTGTCATCTGTTTTTTTCTAGTTAGCCTGGCAAGAGTCTTATAAATTTTACTGATCTTTTCAAAGAACCCCCCCCCCCTTTTTTTTCCCTGAAGATTGGCACCTGAGCTAACATAGGTTGTCAACGTTGTTTTTTTTTTCTTTTCCCTTCTTCTCCCCAAAGTCCCCCAGTACGTAGTTGTATATTCCAGTTGTAGGTTCTTCTGCTTGTACTATGTGGGTTGCCACCTCAGCATGGCCTGATGAGTGGTGCTAGGTCTGTGCCTAGGATCCAAACCGGCGAAACCCTGGGCCGCCAAAGCGGAGTGTGAGAACTTAACCACTCAGCTACGGGGCTGGGCCCAAAGAACCGCTTTTTGGTATTCTTGATTTTCTTGATTTTTCCCAAAGGATTTCAAGTTTATTGATGTCTGCTGTAATTTTTCTTTCTTTCTTTTTTTGTACTTACTTTGGATTTAATTTGCTCCTCTTTTTTTAGTTTCCTAAAGTGGAAGCTTACATGATTGATTTTTAAATCTTTCTTATTTTCTAATCTATGCATTTGGTGCTATAAATTCTGTGCTTTTCCCCGTAAGCACTGTTTTTACTGCGTCCCACTCGTTTTCATGACTTGCATTTGCATTTTCATTTAGTTCATAGTATTTTTAAATTCCTTTTGAGATTTCTTCTTTGTCCCCTGTATTACTTAGAAGTGTGTTGTTTAATCTCCAGGTGTTTTGGAATTTTCTGTTTAATTTTTCTGTTACTGACTCTTAATTTAATTCCATTGTGATCTGAGAACAGACATTATATGATTTCTGTTTTCTTAAACTTGTTCAAAGTGTGTTTTATGGCCCAGAATGTGTTCTCTTTTAGTGACTGTTTCATGTTAGCTTGAGAAGAATGTTTAATCTGCTGTAGTTGGATGAAGTAGGCTATAGGTTAATGGTGATTTTGAGTTCAGCTATGTTCTTGCTGATTTTCTGCCTTCTGGATCCATGCATTTCTGATAGAGGGAATGTTAAAGTCTCCAACTTTAATAGTGGATTCATCTATTTCTCCTTGCAGTTCTGTCATTTTTTGGCTTACATCATTTGATGCTCTTTTGTTAGACACATATACGTTAAGGATTGTCATCTTGTTCTAGTGTTGACCCTTTTATTAATATGTAATAGCCCTCTTTATCCGTGATAACTTTAAAAGCTCTGAAGTCTGCTTTGTCTGAAATTAATATGGCTACTTCTGCTTTTTTTTAATTAGTGTTAGCATGGCGTAACTTTCTCCATCCCTTAACTTTTAATCTGTATGTATCTTTATATTTAAAGTGGATTTCTTATAGACAATTTCTTATAGTTGGGTCTTGTTTGTTGATCCACTCGGACAAACACTCTTTTAATTATGTGTTTAAACCATTGATGTTTAAAGTGATTATTAATGTAGTAGATTAATATCTACCGTATTTGTCATTTTCTTCTGTTTGTTGCCCTTGTTCTTTCCTCCTATTTTTGTCTTCTATACTTTTCCTGCCTTTTGTGGTTCTAATTGAACATATTATATGATTTCATTTCTCTCCTTTCTTAGCATGTCAATTATACTTGTTTTAAAAAACTTTTTTTATTGGTTACCCTAGAGTTTGTGGTATACATTTACAGCTAATCCAAGTTTACTTTCAGATAACACTATACTTCTTCCCAGGTACTGCAAGTACCTTACATTACCAAAATAACCATGATTCTTACCTTCTGTGCCTTGTATCACTTCTGTTATTCATTTCACATGTATACATAAGCATATATAGGTATATATAAGCATGTACACACATACATACATAATCAGTTACATTGTTATTATTATTTTGAACAGTTAAATCCGTTATCTGTTAGCTCCATTTAGAATAAGAAAAATAGAAGTTGTTATTTTACCTTCAGTTATTCCCCAGTGTTCTTCCTCTGTTTATGTAGATCTGAGTTTCTGACCTATATAGCTTTCTTTCTTGCTGAAAAACTTCTTTTAAAAATTTGGCGGCTAGAAGAAAGATGTCAATATAATGTGGAATTTGGCTTGGGTTTTTCCAAACCACTTCAAACACATTACTGCTTTCAAATGATCAGGGGTAAGCTTTTTCACAACTAAAGAGAAAGTCTTAGTGGTATAAGAAAAATGCAGGAAATTCTGTAAAAATACTCTCCTATAGTGCAGTGAGTCGCTGGTTAATTGGCTTAAAATATTGCTATATTATGCCCCTACGTTAAAAGATCTGAGGAAGTTGCAGGTTTCATTGAAGAAGCTATGAAGATAATTCCCTTGTGTTAAAAAGAAACTGATTGATGAAGAAGGCTATCTGAATAGTATTTTAAATTTCTATTAAACTGGTTTCCATTAGAAGTGAATGTCTTCAAGGAGCCACATCAAAGGAAGAAGCACGAGCTCCATGATATGAAGCTGTAAAGGGTGGACTGGCTTGTTCTTAATACAAATGCCAGTGGAAATTTAACTGTACTAATATTTTTATGAGGATTGTTACTGTTTTATTAGAACTCAGATTCAAAATTTTCTTAGATTTTGAGCCATCTGGCTCTGTTTTTTTCATAAGTTCAGTTACTTTTTTTTTTTTTTTTTTAGCAGAACAGGGGTTATTCAGGAATGCATATACGATATTGTAGCAGAAACACTTGTCCTCAGTTCTGGGTTAGTGGTAGTCACCTTTTTGAGTAACAACGGTGGCCGAATCATCCTTTGTCTCATTTCTGTTCAGTACCATCATCGTGACTGGAAGGGCCATCACTTGCCCATTTGTGTGCAGTGGAAAAAAGGGCTCCTCCCTCTGAGCAGAGTTAGATTTGGAGTGCACAACTCCTGCTGGATTTTAGCCCTGCTTGGCCTTTCAGTTGGGCCCTTGCGCAGTGTATAGGTTGGAAACACTGCATGGGGGCTTGGCTTTCTGAACAAAAGAGGCACCACGTACAAACACATACACACACGCAATGCTTATTGAACTGCTGAAGTTCATGACTTCAAACTGTTCCTTTAGCAAATATATTTTGATTAGTTTAAAAATTCATTTATTTCCTTTACTTATATGTCCCTAGTTATCACTGTTTGGTGTTATGCAAGGATTTTAAAAACACAGTTAAGACTATACTTAACAGACCATTAAGTTTCAAGATTCTTTCCATACAAGAGAAAGGTGGTAGTGTTGATAGAATACATAAGTCTGCCTTAATGTCTCCGTTTTTCTTTCTCTCTTCCTTTCTTTGGCTGGGGGCAGGGTGCAGGGATAGATGATAGGAGAACAAGACTGCATTTGCCAATCTGATTTGTGAATTCTTTTAAACTAACACTGAAAATTTCAGATTAGGCACTTGACACACTGGGTTCTGCCAGAGTTCTAGGCAGAATTGCACAATATATTAAGATTATTTTTGTTCCCTTTCATTTCTACTGCCTTTGGGAACAGTCTCAGATTGTCCTTGGACATCCTAAACCTCACCCTTTAACTTGCCAGATTTTCCTAGAGTTCACAACTGTTTTTTTATTTCTTTTTTTTTTTTTTTTTGCTTGTTTGTTTCTTCTGTGTGTGTTTATAACTAGGTAGAATATTAACATTAACTTTTATGGCAATAAGGTTTAATCTTCTTAAAGACAGTAAACATTTTAAATAAACACTTGTTAAGCTAAATGACCCTAATGGCATAAAATATTTTTGAGGGAGGGGTGCATTGCTTAGGGTATGTGCTAAGCTGTCATAACAAGAAGACCTCAACATGAATATGTAGAATTTATTTTTCTCTCATTTAATAGTCAGGCATTAGGTATGCTTCACAATGCTTTGCAAGGACATGTTGGCATTGCTGTCCTCTAGGATGCTGCCCTTGCCTGCATTGTTGAAGCAAATTGACCAGTACTTCATCTGATTTCCACACCCAAGATTCAGATGTTGCACACGTTATTTTGGCTGACATCTAATTGTCAAGGACTTAGTTACATACGCACACATAACTGTAAGTAAGGCTGGGAAATATAATCTCTAGCTCAGCTGCCAGCTAAAAGTCAAGGGGTTATATTTTCAAAAAAGAAAGGAGAATGGATATTGAGGGAAGATAAGCAGTCTGTTCGGTTTGCCTCTTTGGCCACCCGGATACACTTGTACTCCCTTCTTGTAGAGAAAACACATCAGTTCCTCAAGATTACAGCTCAAAGTCACGTTCAATGAATGGGCTAAAGTCCTCTCTGTCAGATCCAGATGTGGTTCCTTATGATATGGTGACTATAAACTAATAGACTAGTTTTGTAACCTTCTTGCCTTCTTGTTTCTTGTATGTATATTGGAGTAGAGACAGGAAAGCTACAATAAAATCTCCCACAGAAAATGGAAGAATGGGATATGCATGATAGCTCCTGGTCCTAACAATAATTAATAAAACTTCTTGCTTGGAAGTGGAGTTAAGGTCTTGGTAAGATCCTAATTCTGCTTTCTGAGTGAAGTTCCTTTGTCTTTTGTCTTCCATAGTCTCTGAATGCTCTTTGGGAATTATTCCTTATCCATTATCCTTTGTGTTATATCTGAAGTGGGTGTTGCAGAGTGTGTCTTTATTGGAGGCTGCACTGCATTCTCACCCTGCTTCCTTTTGGTGCAGATTTGGGCTTCCCAGGTAGAGCGTGTTAGGCTTGTGGCCTTTTTTTTGCTGATAGAGTTCCCTCAAAAATGGAGGTTTCCATTCTGTTTGCCTTGAGTCAGTTTAACCTGAAAATATCACTGCCAAAGACCTCATTTGTTCGTAGTTGTTAAACCTACAGTCTAGTTAATTTAGTGGTTATTTTCCCCAGACCATCCAACTCTCCCTCAATTTAATGACTGCTACCTTGAGGGCACCTGAAACAGTAAATTTGGGTAAGAATTAATCTGATTTTTGCTTCTAGACTGGCTCTCATTGTGTGGCTTAGAACTCTTAAGAGAGATTCTTGGAATACATTTCTTTGTTGTCAGCTGTAGAGAAACAGTTGGCTTTTCTAATCCTTCAAGGCCCTGTATTATTGGATTATCCATTAAGTTAGAAGTGGATTGTAGTCCGAGAGCTTCTCTAAGCAGAGTTATGCTCTCTTTTTTCTCTGCTTGTAAACCGACTAATTCTTGCCTAAATTCATTTATATAAGGCTTAAAAGAGGGAACAGCCAACACATTACAACATTATGACTTCTTCCAGTTGCTTCTGCTAGAACTATAGTCTCGGCAGGCACTTGGGCTGTCTTTTAAATGATCATGTTTTACTAGTACAGTATATACAGTATAGTATAGAAAGGATCCCCAACTATAATGTTTCTTTCCTGTCTGCTTGGTATCCTACCCCTAAGTTAATACCACATGTTTTGGATTTCTCTTATGGCCCACCCTATTGGTCATAACAGTTTTTGTAACATTTAGCATAAAGGCTAATTTGTTGTAAGAAAGAGACTTAAAACTATAGTGGCTCAAAGATGATTTAACTGTTTTTCTTACTGAACGGTTGAGAGGTAGATAGGTGATACAGGATAGATAAATATCTCTGCTTCTTTGAAATAGTCCAAGAATGCCCCAAAAAGGAATCCATGAATCACTTTTAAGATTTTTTTTTTTTAAAGATTCTGGCCCAGTAAGCAACTATAGTTTTTTTAAAAGGCAATGAAATTCTGAGTATGAAATCTTAGAAACAAAATAGAAACTGTTTTAGAGAAAGAGAAAGTGAGGGGTAGATTGCTATCATGCATAGGCACGTGAAAGTTCTTTGGTTTTAGTCATAATGGAGTGGAGTTACTACACTTGCTCTTTGGTTGTAAATAACTAGAAAATAGTAACTGGACAAAGTACATGAAACAGTCACTGTTTTCAGAAAATAGACATAAGGTAATAGAAGGCAGAGATTCAGTGATTCCTGAGAAAAGAGAAAAAGATGAGATGAGCCCTATGATTGCGATTGCTCTTGTTTTCTGCCTGGAGTCACTTTCTGTTATCTGGTGCAGGGAGAGGAAAGCCAAGTAGAGCACAGTAGTCTTGCTTGATTGAGACAAAGATTAAAGTGGGGAGGCTGAGATAGCTGGTATTGGTAGATGAGAAGACAGAAGAGGAGGGACCTATGCATGCAAAGAAAGAGCTACAGATCTTCACATGGTCCTCCTGAGGCCTCTTTGAATGCCAAGCTGTGCATGTGCAGGTGACACTCCATAAGGACGAAGAACTATTAGGAAGCTATAATCTGAGTAATGTCCACTGCTAATACAGGGTTGAGAAATGTTTGAATTCTGAATAAGCAAAGTGGAGAGACTTTGTTGAACATCTGGCGCATTCAGTAGAGACCCCAGAAAGGTCACACTTCCAGATTAAGGCTGAGTTAGCCCTAGTAAGTGGCTACTCCATACTTGCTCTAACAGGTCTTAAACGCAAGCTGAAAAGAATGAAGTTGAACAGCGAGTAATTTAATAATCTGTTAAAACAAAATTTATTACTCTTTAAAGGAAGACCATAAAATCCAAAGATTGAACAACATAGTGTTCATAGTGTCTGTAATAAGTACATATGTGTATATACATACACACATATACACATGTGGACATACATATCCAACTACTAGTCATGCAAAGAAGGAAGATAAAAATCATCAATAGAAATAGACACAGAAATGACAGAGATGATGAGATTAGTTGGCAAAGACTTTAAAATATTGTAAATATGCTCAAGTACTTAAAAAGAAAACACAAACTAACGAGAGAAATTGAAAATACAATAAAAACCGCTGAATTTTCAGGGGAAAAGTACAATATCGAAAGTGAAAACTGCTTCTGCTTAACAAGAGACTAGACATGCAGAAGTAGCCAATAAATTTTAACATACAGCAACAGAAACTATCCAAGATGAAGCTCATAGGATAAAAAGACCAAAAAGAAAATGAACTAACATCATTGACCTAGGGACAAAAAGTTCTAACATATATGTAATTGGAGTTCTAGATATAAAAGGCAGGGGAGACAGAAAAAATATTAGGAATTTTCCAAATTTGCTGAAAACCATAAAACCACGGATCCCAGAAGCTGAAAAATCACAAGCAGCGTAAAATGAAAACCATACCAAGGTGTACTGTACTCAAATCATTAAGTTCTAGTGATAGAGAGAAAATCTTAAAAGCAGTAAAGGGGGGGAGACATTTTATGTAGGGGGGCAAAGATACGAAAAAAGTCATTACTCACTTCCCATCAGAAGGTAAGCAAGCCAGAGAACAATGGAATGATAATTTAAAAGCTGAAAGAAAAGAAAAAAATCAATCCAAAATTATTTTAAAAAACAAAGGCAAAAATAACATTTCCAAGTAAACAAAAGCTGAGAAAATTTGCTTTCAGTATACCTGTAATGTACTACAAGAAATCAGAAATGATCTTCAGACTGAAAGTAAATGATACTGACTGAAAAGTCAGATCTATACAAAGGAAAGAAGAAGTGGTAAGAAATGGCTAATATGTAGGTCTGAAATTGTGGACTTTAAACTGTGCGTTTCTGACTAACTCTTGGATCAAAGGAGAAATCACAGGACAGTTTGTCAAGTGTTTTGAATGGAATGAAAGTGAGAAAACCGTGTATAAAGTTTTGCAGGCTGCAGCTGCTAGAATCCTGAAGTGGTGCTTAGGTGAAAACTTATGGTTATAAATGCTTGTATTAGAAAAGAGGAAAGGTGTAAAGTCTGTGGCCTCAGTCTCCCCCTTAAGAAACTACAAAAACGTGAGCAAATTAGGGGCTGGCCTGGTGGTATAATGGTGAAGTTTGTGCGCTCCACTTCGGTGGCCCAGGGTTCACAGGTTAGGATCCTGGGTCTGGACCTACACACCACACATCAAGCCATCCCACATACAAAATAGAGGAAGACTGGCACAGATGTTAGCTCAGGGACAATCTTCTTCAAGCAAAAAGAGGAAGATTGGCAACAGGTGTTAGCTCAGGGCCAATCTTCCTCACCAAAAAAACAAAACAAAACAACTCAAACCAAGAAGAAGGAAAAAATGATAAAGAGTGAAACCAATGAAATATAAAACACAAAGGCAATAGAATCAGTGAAACCAAAAGCTCGTTCTTTGAAAAGATTAAGTTGACAAACTTCTAGCTAGATTGATCAGGAAAAGAATTATTAATAGCAGGAAATAAAAGCATCACAATAAAAGCATTATAATGCTTATAAATGTTATAGGCATTAATAGAATAATCAGGGAATATGATGAGCAATTTCATGCTAATAAGTTCAGCAACTTAGATGAAATAGACTTAGTGCTTGAAAGACACAAATGACCAAAAGTGACACAAGGAGAAATAAAAAACCTGAAAAACTTTATATTAGAGAAATCAAGATAATAATTAAAAACTTTCTCTCATAGGAAACTCCGGGCCCAGATGGCTTCAGTGGTTAATTTTATTGAAACTTAAGAAATAAACAATAGCAACCC
Source organism: Equus caballus (assembly GCF_041296265.1). NCBI lineage: Eukaryota > Metazoa > Chordata > Mammalia > Perissodactyla > Equidae > Equus > Equus caballus. The sequence goes on along the minus strand of NC_091689.1, from coordinate 866,013 downwards.
TACACTAACTCCTTCAAAACATAGACAGAGGAGGGAACACTTCTTGACTCATTTTATGAGGCCAGCGCTAGGTTGATTGCAAAATCAGACAAAGACATTACAAGAAAATAGCAGATCAATATCTCCTTTGACTGTAGATGCAAGATATCCCTAGTGAAATAGCAAATAGAGTCTAGCAAAATATAAAAAAGCTAACACATTGTGACCAAAGGGGTTTATACCAGGAAGCAATGTTGATTTAACATTCAAAAATCAAAGAAAAAAGGAGAAAGAACATATGATAATTTCCATAGACACCGAAAAAACACTGCACAAGATTCACACCCACTTGTGATAAAAACTTAGAACAAACCCAGGATAGACTTCTTCAATCTGATAAAGGACATTTACAAAAAATATGTAGCTAACGTTACATTTAATGATGCGAGACTGAATGCGTTCTCCATAAGATCAGAAAGAAGGTAAAGATGTCCACTCACAGGCTTATAATTAACATTATACTGGAATTCCTAGCCAGTGCAGTGAGGTAAGAAAAATAGTTAAAGGCATCCAGATTAAAAATAAATAAATAAAACTTTTTATTTGCAGTTGACATGATAATATACATAGAAAATCCTAAGGATTCTATGAGGAAGCTACTAAAATTCCCAAATGAATTTAACAGGGTCATGTCACCCTACAAAAATGAATTGTATTTTTATATACTAGCATCCAGACAATTTATGGATGTTACATACTAGCATCCAAACAATTTATGGATGCTTTATACTAGCACCCACAAACATGAAACACATAGAGATACATTTTAATAACTGTACAAAACATAGATGAGAAAAATTAACAGTATGTAAATAGAGAAATAATACCTTATACATTGATTGGAAGATTCAGTGTTAAAGTGTTAACTTTCCACCCATAGATCTGTAGGTTCAGTGCAATCCTAATAAAAATGCTGCTACTTTTTTGTCTTTTTTTTTTTTTTTTTGGTAGAGATTGACAAACTAATTCTCAAATCTAAAATGGTCAAAACAATATTGAGAAAGAATAAAGTTGGAGAATTTACACTACTGGATTTTAAGAATTACTCTAAACTGCAATAATAGTGTGGTATTGCGTTAAGGTGTTGACATAGTTAGATATCCTATCTATATGTCAACATATATGTATTCTATATATATGTGTCTATGTATAATAAATACAGTATTTCAAATATATATTCAAAAAGATAATCTTATCTATTCAAGGATAGTTTTTTTTTCTATTAAAGGATAATAGAATCTTTAACAAGTGATCAGGTCTAGATATCTTTCAGAAGAAATTGAATCAGGGCTTTTACTTCACACCATACACAGAAATTAACTTGAATAGGATTATAGATCTAAAAACTAAAACACTAAAACTTCTTGAAATTTTAGAAACGTGAATAAATCTTTATGACTTTGTGTTAGGCAAAGATTTCTTAGGACATAAAAAGAAGTATCCATTAAGGAAAAGTTTGATAAATTGGGCTTCATCAAAATTAGACTCTTGCTGCTCCAAAGACACCATTAGGAAAGTGAAAGGCAAGCTGCAGACTGGGAACTGTAAGTATTTCCAATACATACAGTCTGACGTGGGTCTTGTATCAATAAGAAGATAACCCAATTAAATATGAGCAAAAGATTTGAACAGACACTTCATCAGGGAAGTCATAATCCCCTGAGAAGCATAGGAAGCATATGAAAACGTGCTTTACATCAGGGGTTGAAAACTATGGCACATGGACCAAATCTGGCCCATTGCCTGTTTCTGTAAACAAGGTTTTATTGGAACACGGTCACATCCATTCATTTATGACTGTTCTTTAAAGCGATAATGGCAGAGTTGAGTAGTTATTAAAGAGACCATGTGGCCCACAAAGCCTAAAATATTTACTATCTGCCTCTTTACAGAAAAAGTTTGCCAACCCCTCGTCTAAATGAATCAAATTCTAGGGAAGTATAAGCTCTTCCTAGGTTAGCAAACACTAGTGGAGAAGTTTGGACTAATTTAATGTCTTTTTCCTGGGACAAACCTTATTTTTCTTGAGATTGCCATTTTTCACAATTGGATCTTCTTTTTTGATTTTTTTATCATAGTTAATTCGTTGTTATTAGTAAGCTAACAAAATCTTTACATTAAAGGCAAAAAATTTATACAGGTCCCTCTTTAAGTCTTGGTAACTTAAGATGTAATCTTAGAAAGCTCTGCCTCATTCTGTGGAAATACACATCACAGTCATACAGGGATGTGGATCCGTGATGTTGACAAGAAGGTAGTACCACAGAAACTACTGAAAACCACTTGGTTTACACAGCTGGTACCTGCTTCCTTCAGCAAGTTAAGTGGTGACTGCAAACAAGCAAGGGTGGAGATTGAAGGCATTTGCCAGCTTTCTGGAGACTGACTGGTCTCACTGCCCAGGTTCCACTCATAGGTGCCTCTGCCCTGATCTTTACTGGAAGTAGGAGCCCCACTGTGTGATCAGCATGTGGTGGTCTGTGGTCAGTTCAACACACCGCAGATAGGTGCAGGGAGCCAATGTTCTGAGTGGCCTGGCAGTCCACGCTTATACTCTGGGTATGCCTCGTATTCTTACTGGTTTGTTGTTGCCACAGCTATGTTCTGATTGGTTACACTCTAAGTTAGATAAGCCATTGCATCATTGGTTATGTAAGTTGTTTACATAAAGCATGTTTTGTCTTTGGGCTACAACAGGTGTTAATCTTGTTAGAGTGAGACAGCCATATGCTTATCTGTAAGATGTTTACAACTATAATTATTTTTAGGAAAAACATGTTTTCAGGCAAGGGAGCATTTTTGGTGGAAATGCTTATCACTTTTAAGCATAGCAAACAGATTTTATTCACTCCTATTAAAATGTAGGAAAATTAATTTCACATGTCACAAAGCCCCAGCTTTATTTAGTTTACTTAAATTTAATCTGATATTACTATTTTTCTATGTTAGTATAATTTAATGTAGTGTATGGACATAAGTGATTTTTGTAAACTTAATTTTAGTATCAGAATATTTGAACTAGAAGTACAATGACATGAACTCCATAAAATTTATCTTTTTATTATATTTGACCATTGGCTAATCATCAGTTTGATAACCAAGCAAAATTGCAATGTTATAGGGAAATTTTTCAACTGAAATAAAATTTAATGAAAGAATGTTTAAGATTATCTTTGATTTCCCCATACTTACTCCCATGCTGTACTTCTGCAAATCCTATCAACTCTAAAATGAACCTTGAATCAGTCCTTTTATCTTCATCTCTTCTTTATCTCCCACTCCCTTCCCAGTCCAGGCCATTTTCATCTTTTATTCAGTGTTTTTGTCAGAACAGGCTCTTGTTAGAGTAACAAATTAACCTCCTAATCTCAGTAGTTGAACCCAGCAAAGGATTACAATGTGGTTTGGGCTGTGGTCCTCCTTCGTCTTGGAGCTGTCTTATCTGCACTAGTGGTTTGAACGTTGTCAGGTGGACTGGAGATGACTTGGTCACTTTTGTTCACAGCCCATTGGCCAAAACTAGTCACATGGCTCCAACCTAAGTGCAAGAGAGGCTGAGAAAAGTAGGACAGCACGTGACATATTTGGAGGTCACAATTATCTGTACCACATCCGTGTTATTATAGTTGCATTCTAATTGATTCTCTTATTTCCTCTAATGCCCCCACTACAGTGCTTTTTCTACCTAGTAACCAGAGTGCTTGGAAAAAAATACTTTTGTTACCACCTTGTTAATAATTTCCTTTTTGCATAAAATCCAGCACTTTGCTCTGACTTGTGCAAGTGCTGCGTGATATGGCCCTTACCTTGCTCACTAATTTCGTGATTGGCAGTTAGTGTTATTAAATATTACCTATGAATAGTATATTTTGAATAGGCATTCTCTTTTGTCCATAGTTAAGAAAATATGATTTAAAAGTGTCAAATTTACAAAATCGCAATAATGACTATAAACTGAATAAATAATATACAAGAGAAGTCCTAATTTATATGAAGGTTTCCTCAATCACATTGTATACAATTAGACTAGCCTTTGGGGAATGCTGCTGTAATTTAAAATCCTTTTATAATGAAAAAATTCCGTATAGTAAAGTTACAATAATTGTATTCTGTTTCTCTGACAAAAATGATCTCTTAGAATAAATGTTTTCTCTGGCTAAAGTTATATGAAAGGCATTCCATTATGATTAAATGTGTAAAAATTGATAAACTTTATTTTTTAGAGCATTTTAGGTTCGTAGCAAAATTGAACAAAAAATAGAGTTCCCATATACCTCTGTCCCTACACAATATAACCTCCCCCACTGTCCATATACTGTCCCAGAGTAGTGCATTTGTAACCATCTGTGGACCTGCACTGACACGTCATTACCACTCAAAGTCCACAGTTTACATTAAGGTTCACTCTTGGTGGGTTTTATGGGTTTTGACAATAAATGCAGTTTTTAGGCATTTTTCATGAAGTTTGTGTTTTGCTATTAAATAGTTCTTGCCCCTCAGTTATACCTTCTGTTTCTGTCACGTTTTTCCTTGGCAATCTGAAGCCTAATTAATTATCCCAAACACACATGCACGCACACACACACTCTAATTGTTTTCTAGTTGGAGTGGTTGGAATATTTTCTTCAAGTAATTAATTTATAATCTCACAAAATATAGATTAGAGCAGTGCTCTTGCCAAAAGATAGAGGAGATAGGGTTCAACCCTTATTTTCAAACATGCATGAAGGAAATGCTTGATAAAAATTCTTTGTCATCTCTGGGCTGTGAATTCTGGGAATCAGATTTTTAACCTACTGTTTATCTTAATAAACATCTCAAGTCGTATGTATTTGTTACACTTATTTGAAAAGTAGCAGAGCATTCATATTGTTGATCATTTTTAACAATTTCTTTAAATTTATTTTAAGTATTTAATTAGGTAATAGTGATTCCTGTTATAACAACACAAATTACATATAGTAAAATTGAGTACTCTGGTTTGTAACATGGATTTAAATCTAGCACAGTTCAAATGACTTGTCAGATACTTGACATCTGCTTACGTGAAAAGCTTTGTAACAGTTTACATGGTGTTAATATTTTCGTTCTTGTTTCCTTTCCTTTGCTGGCCCACTCCTATTTCAGCCCTTGAGCATTAATAAAGTATTAAGTAGCAAAGGAGATTATCCTACTACTGGATGTTGAATAAAAACAGGTGTTTGTGGGGCAGAAACATAAAGAAATTAAATCTTTTTCGTTTATAAGAAGTTGATATGCCATTCTTCTTTCATGTAATTAGGTGTTTTGTAAAGGACTTTGGGATTGTATGACAGGAGTCAAGGAAGGTACTAAGCAGTCTCTGAAAACTTGATTGCCTTTGTGCTTTGACTAATGGCGTTTGTCTTGTTCACAGTAACTGTAGTACTGAATGGAAGTGGCTTGTAGACAGAGCAAGAGTTGGCAGCCGATGGACGTGGCTTCAAGCCCAGATTTCCGAACTAGAATACAAAATCCAACAGCTAACGGATGTTCACAGGCAGATTCGTGCCTCCAAGGTATTGTCTGTGTTCTTCTATTTTTAAAAAAGTTATTACTGTTTTAGTTTCTACTCAGCTCTCCACACAAAATAGTTGTGACAAGGCTTTATACGAATGTAGTTAATGTTAAGATTTTTGATATATTAATTGCTGTAAGTTGAAGCTATCTTTGTAATGCCTTTGTATTTATCACGATCATTTTATCATACTTTAGCAGTTCAGAACTTCTTTATTGAATTCCAGTTAATAGAAATGATATATATATCTTTATAAACCCCTACTTTCTTGACATTTATTTTAACATATGTGTGGAATTCTGGGTGTACCTTATTGGGATCTCCTTAGAGTTTTTTTGTTTTGCTTCAATAAAAATTATGAACACATATAAAACTGCTAGAAAGCAATACAGTGAATACCTGTGTACCCACCCCCAAATGTATCGAATGTTAAATTTTTCCTAGTTTGGGTTTAGTTTTTAGAATAATAATAAAGCATGTCCTGTACAGCTGAAGTACTTGTATAGTACTTCACATAATGCTGCAGAAGGTGAAGCTGAGCTGCTGTACTTTATAGAAAGGTGCTGGGCTGACCAGCCACGTGGAAAAGAGGAACTAAATAAAATAAGTAAAATGTATAGAGTATATGTAGCATATCTACATTTTTATACTTCCTGTGTGTTATTTAATTGTGTGAATGAAATGGAATTGTATGAATACAATGGAATGTTCATTTCTTCTCCTATTTTTCTATTGATAGACATGTACATTGTTTCAATTTTTCTGTCAGTAAAAACAGGAATGCAGTGACTATCTTTTACGTGTCTTTTTGTGAAACCGTGGAGAGCTTCTCTTGGGTAAATGGCTAAAATTGGAAATGCTGGATTTCAGGCCTGGCTGTCTCCAGTTTTCTTATACTCACTGATGTGATTGCGTGGTCAGTATGGCAGTGCTCCTGTTTCTCCACATCCTTGCCAACATTTTATATTTTCTGACTTTTTCATTTTTCTAGTATAATGGGTGTGAAATACTATTTTATTACTGTTTTAATTTAATTCTTCCTGAATATAGTGAGATTGGGCTTCAGTGTAATTGACCATCAAATTGTTTTTGTCTAAGAATTAACGTATCTCTTTCACTCTTTTTTTGGGGTGGTGGTAGTGGTGTGTGTGTGAATTCTTTTTAAATTTTGGATACTATTCATAGTCAGTTATAAGTAGTACAAACCTCATGTTGTAGCTTGTCTTTTCATTTTTTAGCATAGCTATTTTTGCACAGAGATTTTAACTTCAATGTAATTATATGGATTAATGTTTTCCTTTATGGGTTGTGTTTTTCTCTGTCTTGTTTACGAAATCCTACCTCTGATACTTAGTTCTGTATTTGTTGTGAGGTGATGACCTAACTTTCTCTTCCATGTGGCTAGTCAGCCCAGCACCTTTTTATAAATTATAGTAGTTCATCTTCACTTTCTGCTTTAGGTATTAAATCTTCTTTGAATGTTTGGTAGAATTCTCCAGAGAACCCATCTGGTCCTGGACTCTTATTTTTGGGGAGGTTTTTGATTACTGTTTCTATTTCTTTACTTGTGATTGGTCTATTCAGATTCTCTATTTCTTCCTGATTCAGTTTGGGGAGGTTGTAAGAGTCTAGGAATTTGTCCATTTCTTCTAGGTTGTTCGATTTATTGGCATATAGTTTTTCATAGTATTCTCTTATGATCCCTTGTATTTCTTTGGTATCCGTTGTGATTTCTCCTCTCTCATTTCTAATTTTATTTATTTGAGATTTCTCTCTTTTTTTCTTAGTCTGGCTAAGGGTTTGTCAATTTTGTTAATTTTTTCAAAGAACCAACTCTTTGTTTCATTGATCCTTTCTACTGTCTTTTTTGTTTCAATATTGTTTATTTCTGCTCTAATTTTATTATTTCCCTCCTTCTACTGACTTTGAGCTTTGTTTGTTCTTCTTTTTCTAATTCTGTTAGGTGTCGTTTGAGGTTGCTTATGTGAGATTTTTCTTGTTTAGTGAGGTGAGCCTGTATTGCAATGAATTTCCCTCTTAGGACTGCTTTTGCTGCTTCCCAAATGTGTTGGTATGGCGTGTTTTCATTTTCATTTGTCTCCAGATAATATTTGATTTCTTCTTTAATTTCTTCAATAATCCATTGTTTGTTCAGTAGCATGTTGTTTAGTTCACTTTCTGCTTTAAAATAACTTTAGTCATGTATTGAGTTTCCACATATGGATGAGTCATTACTGGACTTACTAATCTATATATCTAGCTTGATTATATAGCTTTATAATAAGTTTGCTTTTAATACGAAAGTCCCCCATGTTGTTTTTCAAAAATTTTGTGTCTATTTTCTTAGTCTTTTCATCCCACAACAAATTTTTTATTTCATTGATCTACCTTTTCCCTGTTTTCTAATTCGTTATTTTTTCTTCTTTTATTTTTTGTTTCATTTTCATTGGATTTACCATACCATTACTGCTGTTACTGTTTTAGCTTTTTGATCTTATAACTCTTATTTTCAGTTCATACTCAAGTATCACTTTGAGTATATACCATGTATTTAATTCTTTCATTGTTGTTCTGCTCTTAATATTTTTAGGTTTCCAATGTGATTGTCTTTTTAATCCAAGAGTTATTTAATAGTACATCTCTGTATTTCTGAACTCATGAAACTTTTTTTTTTCTAATTTATCATTTAAGTACATTGTAGTCTGTGAACTAATTAGCTTGTGTGGATTTCATTTTTTGTGATCAACTACTAATCAAATTTTGTAAATGCTCAATATATAATAGAAAAGAATGTATAGTCTTTATTTGTTGATTATAGAATTCTCTGTTTATTAAATTAAACTGGTTAGCTTTGTTGTATATACCTGCTATATCTTTATACATCCAGATCTTTCAATTTCTGATACAGATTTGTTAAAATTTTCCCCCATCATTGTGAATTTTTCAGTTTCTTCTAGAAATTGTGTTAGTTTTTGCTTCTTACATTTTGAAGTAATGCTGTTTGGTAGATGTAAATTTTTGATTATTCTAGGTGTTTCTTTCATAAGGTACATATAGCTAGATTTGAAAAATCCACTCTGATTAGCTTTATTTTTTATTTGCCCTTATTCTACTCTCTTTGTATTTGTGTCTTGTTTTTCACCTCTCTTTTGTTGGATTGGTAGAATTTGTTTTATTTCTTTCTTTTTCCTCTGCTGGTTTTGAAGCTATATATTATAGTTTCATCCTTTGTCATTACTCTTAATTTTTAACATACTTCCTTAACTAGAAGTAATTCTAACAATGACTAAAAGTACTCTATATTTTTGTACTTTTTTTTTAACTTAATACATGGATCTTAATACTTTTTAACTACTCATTGAATATATCTACTCCAATCTAGGTTTTTTTCTTTTTACACTCAATAAATTACATTTCTAACAGATTTCATAAAAAAATGGGCTTACTATTCTTCTGTGTTCTACCTATAAAATTAGGTTGTGGGTTAAGCTTCTGTAACAAAGAAACCCCCAAATATAGTGGCTTTATAAAGGTACATAACGTTTCAAAAGTGGGAGGGGTGAGTACAGGCTGGTGGAGCAACTTGGTTGTACAGGGTCATTCAAGGACTCAGGTTCCTTCTATCTTGATGCTCCACTGTCCTCTAGGATGTGCTGACTGCACTGTTGGACAGGGTGTCGTCATCTCCTCACTCCAGCCCTTGGGAAGTGAGAAGAGAAGTGCAGCAGGGTTTGTCTTTGAGGTGACTTGGAAGTTGCACTATGTTGTCTCACACTCCATTGGCCCAGATTCACCCTCACGGCTACAACTAGACAGAGGGGAATGAAGGCTGAGTAATACAGTCTCTCACTGAGAAGGTGTATGCAGAACTAAAACTCCAGTGGGGCTGGGGTCTTGTTGTAAAAAGGAGAGGAAAATGGATACTGGGAAGTGTTTGCACTCTGCTGTATTACCTTTTCTCTCTTGGTTTACTTCCTGCTGAAGTACATTCTTTAGTAGTTTTGACATTAAACTCCAAACATTTGAACTCTCTGTCTTTGTACGTCTCAAAATACGAACTCTCTTTGTCTTTGTATGTCTCAAAATACCTTTATTTTACCCTCACTCTTCAATGATAATTTTATTTGATATAAAATTCTGATTTGATAGTTTTCTTCCCTTAGTCCTGTAAAGACCCTGTGTCATTGTCGTCTTTGATACTGATGAGCAGTCTACTGTCAATGTAATTGTTTTTCCTGTGTAAGTACTCTGTCTTTTCTATCTGGCAACTTTAAATTTTTCTTGTTTATTTGATATTCTAGATACGTTTTTTCTCTTTTTGAGGAAGATTTTCCCTGAGCTAACATTTGTGCCAGTCTTCGTCTATTTTGTATATGGGAGATCACCACAGCATGGCTTGATGAGTGGTGTGTAGGTCTGTGCCTGGGATCTGAACCTGCAAACCCCAGGCTGCAAACCAGAGCATGTGAACTTAATCACTACACCACCCGTCCAGCCCCTGATGTTCTATATGTTTCTACTAACAGGTGTCTAATTATGGATTTGTCTTTATCTTGTTCTCAGAATACACATTTTTAACTGTACAATTCACTGAATTTTGACAAATACATAGTTGTGTAACCATCAGCACCATCTCCTCTCATAGTCCTTGACCTGCTGTTTCCAGGAAAGGAGAAAAGTGCTTGTTTTATAGGAAATTCGATAAAAATTTGCTTACTTTCTCACGCATTGATTTACAACTTCTATCAGGTATTCATGTTGAGATGTCCTGAAAGAGATGGGAATGTGAGATATTAGAGAAGGCAGGTTTATAAGAAGATGTAGGTTGGGAGTTATTTCAGTAGAAATGGCAGGTAAAGCTATGTTGTTATATTGTAGCAATTTTTAAATAAAATCCATTCACCTCTCTTTCCTTCCTTGTTTTTTTGCCTGCCTGCCTTCTCTCCGTCACTCTTTCTCTTCTTTCCTTTCACACATAGTTATTAGGTACCTAATATGTGCTTAGGGCATACAGTAGTGAACAAAACCTACAGCGTTCTTAAATTTTTAGGGTTTACAGTCTAATGGGGATAAAAGTTAAGCAAATGATTACACTGCTAAATACTGTTTTAATTCCAACCAGGGGAAATTTAAAATGAGATTTTTCTAGCTTAACGATATTTGTTTCCAAAAGATTATAAGCTGTTTGCTTGGAACTCAGAGTATATTTCCCATAGAAGCAATAATATAATGAGTTCTCATGCAATCCCATGAAGTCTTATTTAATCTAAATATTGCTAAATATCTATTTGTAACTTTTTTGTGTGTGGGAAACTGTATCCTACATGGTTAAACTGTGGACATAATGGAGATAATATTGTAGGGTTGATGGTGATTGGTCTGAAAAGAAAAAGCTGAGAAGGGGAGGAATCAGAACCCTTGAACCATGTGGTGAGCCCAACCCCACTGGGGTCTGCACATCAATAAAGATTAGTAAGTTTTAGGCTCTGTCTATCATTAGTTTGTATTCTGCTAGGGGAGATAGACCATTTAAATTGTTAATTGCAGTATAATGTAATATGCACAGTGATATATGTTTTTAATAAGATACAGAAGTGGCATAGTGAGAATACTTAACTCTTAGGGTTAGTTATCAGATGAAACATCAGTAAAGAGGGGATGCCTCAGTATGAGTTTGGAGGATAGATAGTAGTTTGCTTGATGAACTGATAAAACTGGGAAAGGGCATTCCTTAAAGGTTTGAAGGCATGAAACAACATGATCTGTTTTAGGAATGTCAAAGTAGTATGGTATTCAAAGGAGCAGAAAGTATGAGTTGTGCAAGGATGGGAGAGGAAGCTAAGGAGTGATGAATGTTGTTTAATGCCTTATGCAATTTGGTGGTGACATCGTAGGAGGTGAATATAGAAGGATAGACATAAACCTTAGGCTTACCTGTTCTGTCTGTTGGATTTGAGGGAACTATGTTCAAGAATAGTTTCCTGATGGAAGTTTCCTATTCAATAACTGTAGTTCTGTTTCTCATTTTGACTCTCTATTCACCTGGGCCTTCAGCTGTAGTGATTTCCTAATCCTTTCAAGATCACCAGCTAATTTCTCCTCTTTGGCATTTTTTTAAAGGATATATTGCAAGCGTTTTTATAGCAAATAGAGTTCTAAGAACAAGTCAAGTTTAAAATAATTTGGAAATTTCCAAGAAAGTGGGTTCCTAGTTAAATTGATGACTAAGTTTTATATTTGAATCTAGACAGTCTGGTCATATTTCTTTGACTTGAGAAAGGATATTTTAAATTATTCTGTGTGTTCTAAGCAGTACCATATAGTTGTTGTTTAAACATTTTAAAAAGTTTGATTATGTGTCTATGTAACACCTATTGGAATAAATTATTTTAGGGAAAGAAATCTAAATTTCCCAGTAATATATGGCCTTACATTTTTCTTGGTTCAGGCTAGATGCGTATCTGGCCCATTGTTCCCTTAAGAATCATACTATGTTTATTTTATGGGAAACGTCATTACAATTATGCTATCAAAATACAATATTTTCTCTATTTTGGTAGTTTCTCCTTACATTTCTTAAGGACTTAATCTAGATGTTTAATTGCTTATTTACGTGCATTTTAGTTGAGCTGTTATTATACTGAATAGGGAATGGAGCTCTTTCTTTGCTCTTATAGCTTCTTGAGTTATTGTAATTAAAAAATTGAGAAGAGTGGTTAATGTTCTCTTGAGTGAGACAGAACGTTTTATTTAACATGTCATGAAAGGAAAACACCCTTTCTTTTCAATTAAATTAGAGAGAAGGGGAAGGGAAAGAGATTGAGAGATGCTCTTTTGTAAATACCCTGTTTGAATCAGTGCTAGTTTGTGCCACTAGTCAGGAGACACACACTGAGGAGATCTGCTATTCCCTCTGCAAAATTTAGGTCTGTAAATTGTCATTTGCCCCTTCTTTGACACACTCTGGGTGGTCTAAATTTTGCTTAAATTTTTAGGGAGGAGAAAAAAGCAGACATTAGCACATTCCATCCCTTCCTTGTTCTTGCAACAGCCTTGTCATCACTTTACAACTTAGATGTTTCGCCTCTTTTCTCCTTCACCTTTCACTAGGACAACAGCTGCTTCTCGTTCTCAGAAAAAGGTAGAATAGTTTTCCTTGCTTGAGAGGCTGGCTATCCTATGTTAAATGGTTTCTCTTTTAGATTTCTTTTGTTATGTAATAGGGTCTTCCACGTTTTTTAAATGATACATTTTCTGTATTTTAACATTTTCATTTAAATTTGTGCTTAAAATTAGCTTTAGTGACCATATATAGTTAGTAGAGCTGTTGCTGAGGTAGTCGTCGATTTTTTCACACCCCGTCTTCTCTCTGGTGACCCTGGAGAGTTGGGGGGCTGTCTGTGGTTGTCATCAGGAACAGTGTCTTCTCTGGAGCAGCCAGTTCACTTTCGTCTTATGCTAGAGTTTTCACTCGTCTCAGTTGTTGGAACTCATCTTTCTAAAAAATTTTCATATTTCTGTTATTTGCCTTATTTTATCTATCATTAGACTATTCTTTTCCTGATTTTTTAAAAAAATCAGCCTTATTGAGGTGTAATTGACAAACAAAATTGTAAGACATTTAAAGTGTACATCACAGTGACCCAACACATGTATATTCTTCTCCTGACGTTTCAGAGCAGAAATGATCTCTGCAGTGTTTCCAGAGGATTGAATCTGTTTCCTTTTCTTTTCTGGTCTCGGCTATGGCAGAGAAAAATCACTGTGAGAGTTTTGTCCAGGGCAACAGTTTAAGGGAAAAAAAATAGATTATGAAGTTGACTATGAATGTCTCCCTGGTTGAATTTTAAAAATACCATTCTTCATTGAATTAACTGCAGTAGGCTCCCTACTTGTAAAAGGTAGTATTCTGAAGGTTTGGAAATTGGGCTTTTGAAATTCAGAATCAGTCTTCCCGTAGAAACAATATTATAAGTAGGGGTTATGAAACCAGGCTAATTCACAGCAGCCTGGCCCATAATGTAAATTGTAATCAAACCAAAGGGAATTATAGTTATACTGATAGGGTGAGAACTTGTATGTATGCAGATACTTGTGAAAACCTAGTGAGAGACTTGTACAAATTTTGAATGGATGTTTCAGATACTTTCAAGAGCTGTATTGATGGTATATATCTATCAGGTCTAATTTAATTTTTAAAATATCAAGTGAAACAAAAACTTCTTTTAAATACATTTCTTCAGATTTCTTGACAGCCATATTTGTGCATTCTAGGAAAATAGTTATTGAGATGGGATTAACAATTGGCTCCCCTTCTCTTTATAAAAGTTAACAGCACTGTTATAAGTGTAGGTTAAAAAAAATAATTATAGAGGCAGATTGGCATTGATGTTAGCTCAGGGCTAATCTTGCTCAGCAAAAAAATTAATAATTTTTATTATTTATTGCTTTTACTAAGCTCAGTGGTAATATATTACTACAAAATAATAAAGTGTATGTTTAGTATCATACCTGAATATGTTCATTCTAAAGTGATATATCCTCTAAATTATAGTATAAACTAAAATTACTCATATATAACATTATAATTTATAGCACTTTCCATTCTATAAATAGCACTTACACATGATATCAGCTGGCCCACAGCAGTCATTTAATTTGTTCCATCTTGAATACTGTACAGTTAGATTGTTTTAATCTATTTTTTGTTACAAGAATATAATATTTCAGCCACATGGGCGTTTACTATGTTTCGAACTAGCCTATAGGAGCTTACTGGCATTCTGCAAAAAAAAAAAAGTGTGTGTGTGTTTATACACACACACATAACATATATTTTATAATAATATATGTTGTTATATTAATATAATAATATATAATATATATAAATAATAATATATATTATTATTTCCAGGAGGAAGTGTTGTAGAAGGGGTAGGAAGGGAAGAATTTTTGTGGTGAGAACTGACTATGAAACCATTCAGATCATATGTGTGCACTCCTTTTCCACCTTTCTCTCTGTCTTCGTTGTCTCTGAGGGACCCTAAGGGTGAGAACAGTTGGAGTGAAGAAGCTGGGGAGATGGGAGCCAGTTGAGGAATGTGTGTGTGTGTGTGTGTGTGTGTGTGTGAATGGTCAGCAGCTAGATCTCTACTCATTCCTCCAATTACTTTCATTTCAGAAAATACCCCATCCAAGTTGGAAACTTGTGTCTTTGTTAGTAACCTCATCTACCCTGTAAACGACAAGGACTTTGGCCTGGAGGGTACTTGTTCTCAGTGGTGCCGTCTTGCCCATGTTGCTGGCTGGAGCAAGCGGGCTGGGGCTCCGCAGAGGGCTCGGAAAGGCATGGATGTAATATTAGATTGTTGTGTGATGTTGTAAGTTTGGTATTTTACTCTGTGAAACCAGAGGTGCTCAAATAAAAAACTCAAATGGAAATGCTCATGACCAAAATATGGGAAGATTATATCAGAAAGTGTTCCAATTTCAGTCTGAAATGTTCATAGTTTGCATTTAAGCCTTTAACTTTATTCTAAATGTGTCATACTTTTAATGCTAATGACTAAAACAAATACAAAGAAAAGTAACTGTAGCTATATAATTTGTAACAGTATTTTATAAGCCTAATCCATCAGACGTACGTGTTATTTTAGCTGCACGTGTTTTAGATCAGCCAATTTTTTATAGAGTTAAACTGTACTTTCAGTGTATATTTTCTGATTTCTGAGGGATAAGAGGAAGCATGGTTTCAAGTGCACTGTAATATTACAGTTGATTTAGCAGTCACTTTGTTTTCATTTCAACTCTTTAATTGCTCTTTGCCTAGGGGATAGTGATCCTAGAAGAATGTCACCTTCCAAAAGACGTTTTGAAAAAACAAATACAATTTGCAGACCAAGCAGCTTCATTAAACACTACAGGGACTCCCCACATTCCCCAAGAGAGTCAAGATCCTTTACCAGAACAAGATTTTGAAATGTCACCAAGTAGCCCTACACTACTTCTTCGCAACATAGAAAAACAGGTAATATGAAGTAAGAGTAAGATGTGAGTGGCATGAAATGACTTTTTATTTTTTCTGGTGAGGAAGATTGGCCCTGAGCTAACATCCATGGCAATTTTCCTCTATTTTGTATGTGGGACACTGCCACAGAATGGCTTGATGAGTGATGTGTAGGTCCGTGCCTGGGATCTGAAACTGCAAACCCCAGGCCTCTGAAGCAGAGTGTGTGAACTTAACCACTACACCACCACGCTGGCCCCATGACTTTTAATCGATTTTATAAACTATTCAAATAAACATGTGTGTCTGCTTTAGATATTGATTATTAAAGTTGCTTATTTGGCATTAAATACAGTTAAAATATTTAGTATATAACTAATGTCTGTTATAATATTGATTTCATTAAGATTATTTTAATATAATTTGTAAAGTATTGGTACACAGCCATAGGCTTAGAACTCATTTATACCAGGGTTGGAAAACCTTTTTTCTAATAAAATTGTTCATCATTGAACTTTTTTCATGGGGAAAAAACAGTGGTACCACTTCATAAATCTGAATGGTTGTTTGATTAATTTATTGATAGAGATTTTTAGTGAAAGATGATACTAGAATATGAATTCTTTCATAAAAGATGACTATGTAATTGGAAAGTTGAATAAGCCCTAAAAAATTACTTTGATTCCAAAGCCTTCCCTGGCATTTAAATCCTATTATAGATAACTCTGGAAGTTTAATTCTTCTGTCCTGTGTCTATCCTTTGAAATCAAACCATTTATTTTGATTTAGACTTTGGTGGCTCTTGAACAAACGTGGCTTTCTAGAAGTTTGTTGACTTGCAACCAGACTGAATCTGCTGGAATATACCCAATTGGGACCACAGCTGCATGATTATATTGTTCCACTGGGTAATATGGATTCATGCAGGCTCACATCTAATTTTGCTGAGTTTTTCTGACATACATTGTGATATAATTTAGTACCACATTACTACTGTCTTATTCCTAATAAGTTGGAATATGATATAACTCCTCTTACCCCATATTTCTTAAATTTACAATTGCCTAGAATTTTCCTTAATTGGAATGCGTAATCCAACTCCTCTGAATATTTTTTAATTCAGAAACTTATTTTGTAATCATCTGATGTAAAATTGGAATGCACTTTCCCAGATGAGTGGTGTTTTGAATGGGCTGGTTATCTTCCCACTTCTCTCTTTTGTTTTCCCCCTTCTCATCTCATAGGATCAATACCCTTTCAGTTTGACCCTAGTTGTTTCACGCTCCAGAATAATGTATTTGCTTCGTCAATCAAATCTTCACTTTCTTTACCTGTAGGTCACTAATCCTTTGGAAAGAGATTTCTCATATTTTTTGTTTCTTCTTGCACCAATTTCTTTGATTAGACCTGAGTTAATACTAGAACTGCCTAATTTGTGGGGCTCGGGGCAAAGTTAAATTACATAGCCCTTTGTTAAAGACAATTTTTAAGAGTTTTAACTCAGTGACAGTGTAGCATTCTGGGCGCAGCCCTGTGCAACTGCCCAGGTTGCTCACCCATGAAGTTGGCCCTGGGTATCGTGTTCGTTTTAGGTCCCACTGCTGACAGGAGTGCCAGAGGCTTTGGTAGGGAAGAGAACCAAGAGTTGTGAGAACAATAGTAATGGCTCTGGATGTAGGGAGAGTGGAGGGAAAGGGTGCAGAAAGGGGCAGCACCCGTCACTTGTAGAGATCATTAATAAATTGCCCGTGAATAGGTCATTTGCTATTGAAACGTATGCTAATAATGTTTTTATAGGCCAATTAAAAAAAAAATAAGTTGCTTTCAAATACTTATTGAAGAAGAAAGTCCAGGAGTGAGTTAAGTAGCAGAGGTGGCAAGCCTGATATCACACATACTATTCTTGAGATTAATCTATTGATGTCTAACTGTTCACTGGCCTTAGTGGAACTTGAATATAGATAAGATAATCCTTTGACCTGATTAAATTAATTTTGTTGGAGGAATGTTTTGCTTACCTAACGAAATTTATTTATGTATCTCAAAAGCAACTAAAGAGTTGCCAGCTAAAATGTAAAGGCACTATTGAGTTGCAGACTATCAGTTTTTAAAAATAACGTTCATTTGTAGTATTAATGCATAGTTGCATTTTAGATAATATAGTTTCTTCATAAATTGAATGATGATTTTATTTTAGAACTTCAGGTAATTTAAAATCAATTTCAGGGGCTGGCCCCGTGGCCGAGTGGTTAAGTTTGCGCGCTGTGCTGCAGGCAGCCCAGTGTTTCGTTGGTTCGAATCCTGGGCATGGACATGGCACTGCTCATCAAACCACGCTGAGGCAGCATCCCACATGCCACAACTAGAAGGACCCACGACGAAGAATATACAACTATGTACCCGGGGGGCTTTGGGGAGAAAAAGGAAAAAAATAAAAATCTTAAAAAAAAAAAAAATCAATTTCACACTGGTGTATTTACATTAGAAAACTTATCAATAGCTAGTAATTGTTTTGATTTTAAAGCTGATAGTTTTATTTTCAGAGTTCAAATTATGCCTCTCCCAGTTTTAATTTTATTCTCATTTTTACTGTGAATTTCATATCCCAGATATGGACTCAAATATATGAGATTTTATTGGGCTGGGGTGGGGTATTTGTTAGGGTAAAGCTAGGGGTTGGTAATGATGCTGTCCTTCTGGGCTAATTATTCACACATACCTGACCAGCGTCCTCCAGTGGCTTAGAAAATTTTACATGGTATTTTTGGAGGTAGAAAAATGAGAAGAGTGTCTCAGTGTTGCAGACTGGAAAATATGACATACTCTATAAATTTATTTGTATGACTAAACTAATGAATACTTGTTAAATGGATAAAGAATCTTTTTATTAGTGATTTTGAAAATGAGCTTTAATCTAAAAATGAGTAATAATTTTTAAAATAAATCATTAGGTACATATTATTTTTCAAAAAGATAAAACATTTCAGTCTTTTTCATGAAAAACTTTTTGAAGAATTCAAATATTGTATTTAGTTCTATCATATTCTTTAGTCTCATTTTTTCTAGTAACATATTAGATTCAAGATAATCATTTCATATACCCTTCTATTTTATAATAGAATTCCCTGCAGTTAATAAACATGGTGAAATAGGTCTATATATTTTTTAAAATATTATCACACTATATTAAGTGAGAAAACCAGGTTTTAGAAAATTGATGTGGCATGACAATGAAAAGGGTTTGTGTGTGTTTGAGTACACACACATGTTATGTATACATTCATACTTAGATATACTCAAAAAATTTAGTCTTTAGGGATGAATATATACCAAGATATGAGCAGTGGTTTTCTCTGTGAAATATGATTATAGGTGATTTTCTTTTCCTTTTCTAAACCTTTCTATGCTTTCCCTTTTTTCTCCAATGAACATGGATTACATGTGTAATGAAAATAGTTGTCATTCTTTTGTAGAACTGTACTTTCCATTGACATAGCCTGTGTTTATTATAGTTATTGTAGCTGATTTTTTGAGAATAATTTCATATTTATTATATATTACAAATACTTAAGTTTGGGCTAAGGGTCAATGAAAATTTTGGGTACCTAAAGAAACTGATATTTTTGAATTAGAAAAAATACTGAGAAACAGTCTAGCACCTGAATTTGAATCCTAAATCCATTTCTTACCCAACTTTATAATCCTTGATCAAGCTGCCTAATCTTTCTTTGCTTCAGTTTCCTCATCTGTAATTGATTTTAATAATAGTAATATCAGTAGCTCTAATATTATCTACTTTGCAGATTAGTTGTAAAGATTAGAAATGGTCTTTGTTTAGTGCCTAGTATAGTGCCTGGCACAGCATAAATTATAGCTATGATTTTGTTATTATTAATTTGGCTGCCTCAAAGAAAATATTATGTAGATGCTATTAGCTGAGTTCAAATGTTTTAAAGACTGAGATGACTAGATTAAAGGAACTGTAACAAGAAAGGATCTGAAAAAGGGGTACTTTAAAATGTCACTTTACTATAAGTGGAAAAATCAGTAGTGGTGTAAATTGTCTTTGTAGATTAAAATATCTACCAAAATATAAACAGTTGCTTGTTTCATGAGAAGTTAAGCATTTAATATGAACTAAAGACCTGAGATGTAACTTACATTTCTTGCTTAGCAGGAGTAAAAGCTTGACTGTTTTCTTGCAGAGTGCACAGTTGACTGAGATCATCAACAGTTTGATTGCACCTCTCAACTTGTCCCCAACTTCATCACCCCTCTCCTCCAAATCCTGTAACCATAAATGTATGGCTAATGGTGTTTCCAGGAGGTAGGTACCCGTGGGATAGTTTTGTTTCCAAATTTGGCTTTGCTTATTTTATTTTTATTTTGTTTTGATTTTTTTTAAGTATTATAGCTGGTTTTTTCTTCTTACTTAAGTGCTATTAGAGTACAATCAGTAGACCATGGATGCATTTTTAGATAACATCAAACTTATATAATTAAGTAACTATAAACCTGAGAATGAGGTAGAAAGCTTTCCAGAAAGTTTTATCATGTTTCTAAAAGGAAAAACAGTGATACCATTTGCTATAGAATTACTGCCTTGTTTAGTATACCTTCCATTCTGTACATTTTATATTCTTTAGCTCCAAACTGCCCTTGCAATGCATTTGAAAAAGAAAGACCTACGTATACTTTGGGCACAGAGGATTGGTGAATATCATCCATAAAATTCAGCTTAAGTTTTACTCAATCATTTTGTGTCTCAGGTTTTATAAGGTAGATTTGTTTTCTGAGTGTAAATAATGTAATAATTCCTACAATCATTAGCAATTTATTATGTTATATCAGCTACTATATATATGTAATGCATCCTCATTCTTTTTTAGAAAAGCATTTGTTTTGTTTACTTTTCTCTTTGAATCTCTTCTTTTAAAGATGCAGTTAGAATTAAAGATACCAATAGAATATCATTTTGTGTGTGCATCCAATTTTTTTCCAATAAAATTGTAGTGTGAGCTTCTTTGCTTTAACTACCATCGAGGACTAAGTGTAATTTAGTATTGAGAAGTATTTATATTAATACTTACATGATTTATTATTAAAAAACTTGTTAACACTGCATGAAAGGAAAATTTATACCATGGTGAAAGTCGTGCTAAGTAGCCAGCACATTCTTAATGAGATTAGTGAATATAAAATGTCTTAAAATAAAAATGCTGTTATTCAATTTTTATTTCTAATTTGTTATTTTGAAAGTCTAATTTTTAATACTTTTACAGTTTTATTTGTCCTGGGTCATTTATCCATTATTTGTTATGGAAACAGTTCTGTTGGCTTTGCTTTACTTTTTGTTGACTTTATATTCATTCCTTGTATCACTGATGATTCACTTTGAAAGTAAAGATTTTCACACGTTGTATAGGACAGCTATGATATCTTCATGTGTGAGAACATACCCTAATTAAGAAAGCCATAATTACAAGTTGAGCCATTAAACACCATCGAATTGGTGTGTGAGCATGTGATTTTGGGTTACACCCATTTTGGTAATGTTTTGTTTACCTAACCAGGGATTACACTAGTACCCATATACTTACGTGTGTGTGTACATGCTTTCATTTTAATACACTTGCTTGTATTTTGGGGCATTCATTCACTAAATATTTATTGCATGACTATCTGCTGTGTGCCATACAGTAAAAGTCCTAGGGATACAAAGATGAAGAAGACAGAGTCTCTGCCTAATAACTCACAGTCTAGTAGGTGAAACATGCAATTATTTAAAATATCATATAATAATGCAGTTGTGTCCAGTTGTTTGAATATTTGCTTTTAATAGCTGTCATAGTTGAAAAAGATGCCTCATAAAGATACATAGATCCAAAGGAAAGGAATGTAATGTTGGCTGTGTTTACTAAATCTTGGTACTTTTTCAGTTCTGTCTACCAATAGTTCAAAGGTTCTTCTTGAAATCAGCTAGTAATTACCATTTTTCCTAATGTCAAGTAGTTATTCCTACAAACTAATTGGCAGGTTTGTTTTTGAAAGTTTGTAGCAGGTTCAAAACCGACTAAAATTCTTTGTTTGATAGATTTAAAAGCAAATAAAAATTTGTTCTCCACCTTTTTGAAGTGTGTTGATATGTAACGTTTTAATTAATTTTATTTTTACTAATTATTTTATTTATTTTTGGCAACAATTAACATTTTTTCAAAATACTTTGTACATAACATGAGTTTCTTTCAAAAAGCATTTATTTTCACATTTGTTGCCAAAACATTATATTTCCTTTGAAGGAAAGATTGTATTTATTCTCTAACATTTTCTAGAAAATGTAATACAGCTACCTTTCATCAAAGAGAACAGCAAATTTAGAATATTAGAGTTTTTGTTTAAAATGTATAGTTTATCTTTAATAACTCTTTTTAAATGTTTTGTTACCGCATAGCCAGCAAACTGCTAGGTGAAACAAAAGATATGGGGGATACTCATGATCTCTTTAAAATTTTTGTAAAAATTGTATTTATGATAATAGATAACATAATATACAAATCTGTTTAACCAGGAACATAGAAACTGGAATATGTTGCAGATAAAAGAGTAGTAAATCTGAAGGACAAGTAGAAAATTTTGAGTGTATGTGCTTGATGTGTCAGATGCCAAAGAGAGGTACTGAGAAATATCTCTTGGTTTTGTCGGTTATAAATTGAGACCTTAGCAAGAGCAGTGTCATGGTGTGATGGAGAGAGAAAGATGAGAGCAGGGTGGTAAGAGAACTGAAGAGGAAGAAGAGAAACTGTCAAGATTATACTTTGAAGGCTGCTGATTGTAAAAGCTATAATAAAATGGATGTACAAGGTCAAGGAAGGTATTTTTGTTTTTAAGATGGGAGAAATACAAGCATCTTTGCTAGAACAAAGGGAAGGGAAAGAGCCAGAAATGAGAAAGGTAGAAATACATATTATAAAGTTATGGAGGGATGTTATGACAGGAGAAGATACACTGGTTCTTTGAGAGTGGCACAAAAGAGATTGAGATGGGTGTAGATGCAGTTGTTTAGAAAGTGACTGTAGCCAAGTTAAGAGTGGGAAAGGATGCTGGAGGAGTTAAGTAAAGGTTTGAATAGACATTGGCAAGTACAATATTGCCCCTTTCCCTTCATTTCCCTCCTCTCTCCTGTTTTTGTAGCATGAGCAGCCCACCCCTGGAGAAGGATGTTATGTGGTTTCTAAGTTGTTTTTTTTAACTCCCTTAACTATATTGTGAAAAGTACTTAATTGATACTTGTAAAACTAGTTAAGAATTTAATTTAAAAGTATTCTCTCATTGAACTTTTTATAAAATAAATGTGTAGTGAAATTTTATAAATTTAACAGATTATTGTACGTTACATTTGAGATTACCATAGATTTTGAAAATTAATTGGAGACACAATTTTATATTATAGTAATATATATAAAGCTTTGATTTAAAGCTATCTGTGTTGGAGCAATGTGAAATTTATCTATTTCTAAGCCTTTTGACCCTGAGAATAAAATGTCAAATGAAGCCTAGTTTTATTTCTCGTGTCTTGTTGTTTTTCAAATATTGTTATTTTTTTCTTCACATCTAATTATACATGAAGAAAACATCTTTCAGACTCAAAGCTTTTCAAGAGTAAGGGTGTAGTCTGTTTAATGTTATTCAAACTTGACACTTAACCACAAAGCACTTTCTGAAGATATCCCCATTAAACATATCAATATTGTTCATCTTATGTATTTAAGTAAATGTGAAGGTAAGAAATTTCATCATTTGAATAAGAATTTTTAAAATTCTGGTAAAATGTACATAACATAAAATTTAGTATTTTAACCATTTTTAAGTCTTCTGGCATTGAATACATTCACATTTTTGTGGAACAGTCCCCATCATCCATCTCCAGAACTTTTTCCATCTTCCTAAACTGAAAGTCCATACCCATTAAACAGTAGCTCCTCATTCTCTCTTCTTCCCAGTCTTTGGTACTGCCATTCTGCTTTCTGTCTCTGTAAATTTGACTACTTAGGTGCCTAATACAAGTGAAATCATACAGTATTTGTCCTTTTATGACTGGCTTCTTTCACTGAGCATAATGTCATCAAGGTTCACCCATATTGTAGTGTGTATCGACATTCGCTTCCTTTATGAGATTGAATAATATTCTGTTGGTGTACAGATCACGTTTGTTTATCCATTGATCCTTGGATGAACATTTGGGTTGTTTCTACCTTTTGGCTGTGAATAACACTGCTATGAACAGGGGTATACAAATATCTGTCCGAGTCCCTGCTTTTGAATATTTTAGTGTTTATTTTGAAAATGAGAAATTAGTGAATGTTGTTAATGATATTTCCAAGTCGAAAGCTAGGAAAAAGCAGGAACCCAGAAAAATAAAGCAAGGCACAGCAATCTACTTTTGTCTGAGGCCAAATTCTGAGAAAATTAAGTTGAGGCTTTGATAGCTTTGTGGGAAAGGAAGAGAAACTTAAAGCCAAATCCAGAAAAATCGAGTGAAGTTTTACTAGCTTGTGGAGTGAGAAACAGATATGCCTCTGGTCGGGAGATGAAAGGACAGCCTCGCCATGTTTAGCTGGGACCGCCCTCCTCCAGGGATGCACCCTCGCAGTGAACATAAAGCTGAGGAAAGACTGCTTTCCCCCTCCCCACCCCGGCGTAGGGTGGGAGATTGGTCTTGGTGCTGAGCAGAGCAGAGGATAAAAGGAAAACAAAGCAAACCCGTCTTTGAGACAGTCTGACCATGGTGGGGATTTTCACGAGGATTGTCAGTCCAGATTTGCATAAATGTGTCGTCCAAGGCATCCCTAGTTTAAAATGCTTCTGGAATGGCTGATACTCCAAGGTAGACAGCAGAGGCCAATGCAGATCCTCTCTGGAGGAAGGCCCCTTCTTTCTCAACCCCGGGAAATCCTCGGGAATGGTTTTTCAAGGGCAGTGATCACCACACAGTCAAATATAATCAAGCATGTGAGGAGACAGAGCAAGAGAGTGAGACTAGGAGAAAATAACAGATAGCAAAAACAGATGATAAAGTTTTCAGATACTAGAATTATCAAACACTGATTATTTAAAGCACAGTGCTTATTCTGATAATAAAAATAAAAGATAGGCTTGAAAACACCTGCAAGGAAGAAACTGTAAAAGTGATGTAGCACATCTGGAAAAGGTCCAAATAGGAAAATACTGAAATTAAGGACTTAAACAAGTGAGTTTGGCAGCAATGTGGACACAAAAGAGTCATTTAAAAAATGTGGAGAGCATATTGAGCAAGTCCACTGTAAGACTTAATTGGAGACCTGGAAGATGAGAGAAAGGATGAAGCGGAAGCAATATTTGAAGAGTATCAGCTAAAAAAAATTACCTGATCTTGTGAAAGACACCAAATTTCTGAAGCTGACGACAGATTCCTGAGGAGGACAAATAAAAAGAAATCTCCCCCTAGAAATATAGAGGAAAATGTGAAAACAAGACAAATGGAACAGTGGGCGTAGGGGAGGAGGAAGACATTACCTTCATTGAAGCCACTGTTTGACTTACAGTTAACTTCTCAACAGTAATTACGGGAGCCAGAGTACAGTGGAATGATATCTTCAGGATGTTGAAAGAACTGTCTACCTAGAAATTCTCTTCTCAGAGAAAACATCTTTCAGGCATGAGTGTGAAACAGATGTTTTCAGACATTAAAATGGAGAGAGCTTGTCACTGGCAGACTCTAATTAAGGATAACCGTAATGAGTGTGCTTCAGGCTGTGGAAGGTGATGATCCTACACTGGTAATTTGAGATGCAAGAAGGAATAAAGAACAAATAAAATGGGAAATAACTCTGTGGGCATCTGTAAACAAACAGGAGTAAAATATGTCTAGTGGGGTTAAAAAAAAGTCCATGGCAACAATAGCATATGGTTCTAGAGAAAGGTAAATGGATTCAAATTGTTCTCAGGTCCTTGAATTGTTCAGGAGGCCCGTAAAAGTGCTGATTTAACTTTCCATCTTTCTTAAGTATGAAGAGGAGGTACACATAGAGGAGGGGGCTTCTTGGGTGCTAATAACGTTCCGTGTCTTGGCCTGCGTGGTGGTTATGGGAGAGTGGAGGAGTAGGAGAGGCATTGCTTCGTATTTACAGGTTAATCGTGAGATAAATGTTTTATGTACTTACCTATAGGTATCTTATATTTCACAATAGAAAGTTAAGAAAAATAGGGCACAAATTATATACTTCAAAAAGGATAAATAGAAAATACTGTGGTTGTCATAGTTTTGAAAAAATATTTAAATGCTGTTTAAATATTTTAAATCCTAATATTTAAATCCTAAAACTGAGCAAAATTTGACTAGTTCCACACTGTTAAAATTATAGCCATAAAATATCAAAATTTTAAGATGGGAATGCCACATTAAGTAGGAATGTGATATTTAATTTGTTTAATTTGTTGAAGGGCAAACAAAGAGAATTGAATCTCATTTCAACATGTTTCTTTAAAATTTAGTGATAGAAACTGATACAGGTATTGATTTTATAATCCTTCCTCTTTTCTTTTATCTGTCAAATCTGTCTTAATCTAGGATGGCTGCTCTGTCTTTTCCAATGAAAGCATTCATACATACTTGTGGAAAGCAGATGAAGAATGGCTAAAGAGAAGGACCAGTAGCTATAGCATATTTTTAGTTGTCCCCACGACCTGAAAAGTACTGGTATATTCAGTTGTGAATTTTGAGGTACATACTCAGCTGAAATGTGTAAATTAATACAAATGTCAGACCTAATAATAGCAGTACAATAATAGGAATTTGCAGAATGTTTGTAGATACAGGCAAAAGTATATTTCAAAGTAAGGAAATTTGATAATTTACTGTGATAAATAATATATATTTGCCTTGTATGTTCTTAAAATTGTCATTATGGTGTCTAAATATTTATATTCTCTCTGATCCAAAAGTTGTATAAAGTCTTAACCAACATTTGACATTGTTCAGTGTCCACTCTAACCAAATTTCTACATCATATTATCTTAGAAGGTCTGTGTTGGGTCTCTTAAAATGTAGTGTGCCACTCAACAGATCATGACTAAGAGTTAAGTGTATGTCGTGCAGTAAACAGACCAGTTGTTGGGAGACAGTATATGATTGTGTGACAAGTAAAGGAGATAGTATATATAAATCTCTTATGACATGGCCTGGCACATAAGATGCTGCCTGCCTCATAATATTAGCCATTGATATTTTATGTAAGGACATAATGTGTATTAAAATTGTAGATATAGTCTGTTATTTCTTTTATACCCTAGGCAGTGTACTAGTCACTGATTTAGAACTATTTCTACTCTTTTAAACAAGTGCTTCCGAGTGGCCCAAGTTACGATAAGGATTTTGAGGGCATATGTAGGGCCTCACAGGCCAGCTATTACTGATGACATTCATTGTGCAGATACATACTAGGAGCCACTGAGGTACCATTTATCTTTCCATCATATCTCTTGGGAAGATGTAAAACTGCCATCCTGCCTTTGTCCACCTAGTTTGTGTGGGACCCTGTAATTAAATCAAGCACTCTAAAATTCAGGATGAACACACTGTTGGGTTTTATTCTCATATTACATAAAACATAGCTCCTCAAAAAACCATCTTGGGACATTTAATCTCTTCCCCTCCCCCCCAAAAAAGTTTTACCTTTTGTTTATTCTTAATCAATTATAGTGTTTTTTATAATTTAGTGGTTTCAGGGTAACTTGTGGTTATGGGACTATATACATTTTTACATACTCTTTTTGTTTTAGACATTTTGTGACCTTGGGCAAATCAGTTAATCTCTTTACATCTCATTTCTTTATCTTTAAATTTACTGGGACACAAATATTTTCTGAAGTAGTTTCTAGTGCTAATATTCTTTAATTAAACATTTATCTTTGAGGAATTCCATTTTCTGAAACAAATGAACAATAAAAGCATAAAGATTTCAATACAGCCTAAAATGTGTATCTTTTTGTGACATCACTGTTCTGCTTGCTTTGAATGTAATAATTTTATGTGAGTTTCAATCAAGAGATTTAGTGAATAGATAGAAATTACTCAACATGTCTTACTAACTTTAAAGCACAATCTAGAAGTTACTACGGAAAGAGATACCCAAGACAGAAGGAGGAATGAAGATTCTACTCAAGTGCCAAAAATTTTCAAATAAACCATTTGGGAAGAATTAAGTAAAATTTAGTACATTCTGCCTTTCTTAGATGATACTGAACTTAATTCCACTTTTCTTTGATGACTCAAGCTCATCACTATGACCAGATCCTCAGGAACTATTGAGATGAATAGGTGTAGATCTGTAAACGAATCCACTTAGTAGTCAACAAATACCGCATGAGGACTTGAGTGGCCAGGCACTGATTTGGGCACTGGGGACACGAGGTTAAACAAAAACAGATGTGGTCTCTGTCCACTAGTTTGGGAAAAATGACGTCAACCAAATAATCACACAACTAAATGTGTAATTTTAAACCCTGATCAAATACTATGAAGAAAACTCATTATTAAGAATATCACTTTGGAGTCAGACAGATCTGAAATCACTCTCAACTCTGCCACTTAGTAGCATTGCGATTTTGGGCAACTTTCTGAATCACAGTTAATGAGAACAGTCTGATTCCAAATTGTTGTGACCATCAAATAAGATTACAAATGTGATATTATTTTGCTATTTTTTCACTTGTTTGTTGTCTCTCTGCCTGCTTGAGCATGTAAGCTCCATGAGAGTAGGAATTTTATTTTGTCTGTCTTCTTAACTGCTATTTCCCTAACAGCTGGATCAGTGAGAGTCACATTTTGGGCACCAATAAATATTTATTGAATGAATGAAATGTCTTTCAAGATTTCTTGCAGGTAATCAGCATTCCATAAAAAATATTTTGCTCTTATTTGTTTTTTCTCCCCCATAGTTTGATTGATATTTTAGTTGCTGCTCTCATGGCTGTCTCCTGTAGTTCTGCTGCCTCTCTTCTGGTTTAACTCTGACTAGAAAATCAGATGACCAGAGTGGTAGAAGTATCTGTACTAGATTAAGAGACGTTTCTCTAGTAGGAGAGAAGGCCTCTCTTAACAGTAACAGGAGTAAGCTTTCGTGCATGGACTTAGTGAGATCTTTTTTGGTTATTTAAAAGGTTTTTGCAATTTCAGCTGTAGTGTGTTTACTTGGAGTTGCCAGATAAATAATCTCATAAGTGAAGTGTTACAGTTCTAATAAAGCATATTTATTCTAGCTTTATATCATATATCACAATTTTTGTATATAATTAGGTTAGAAGAAATTTAAATTTTGAATTTTTAAAGTTTAGCCACCTATTCTGTATATTAATTTTTAGTGGACCACATAAAACTTACTGTTTGATATATATAGATAGATAGATAGATAGATAGATAGATATTTTTTTGCTGAGGAATATCAGCCCTGAACTAACATCTGTGCCAGTCTTCCTCTATTTTTTACATGTCGGTCGTTGCCACAGCATTGGTGATGAGCCGTGTAGGTCCGCACCCAGGATCGGAACCTGCGAACCTGGGCCACCAAAGTGGAGTGGGCCAAACTTAACCAGCAGGCCAAGGGGAGGCCCCTGATATAATTTTTGAAAAGTATTTAAGGTCATTTTTATAATATCCTAATGATCTGTTCTCACAATGTCTGAAATAAATTCACCTGGTTAATTATTTTCCAGGGCACCTGTTTGCCCACTTGTTATTCATTGATTCCCAACCCCCATCTCTTGTTTAATGGCAGTATCTCTCAGAAGTCAGATGTTTTTTAGTTTTATTAATCTTGGCAGCAGGATCTAAGATGAGTCACCAGAAACCGAGCAACTGCAAAGATTGAGTGTTCAAACAAATGAAGCATTACATTTCTTCATCATAGAGAGTTAGTAGCTTTTAGATCTCACACTCTAAAATGAAGATGAAATTTTGTAAATGGATCCTTATTTAGCCCATGGGGTATTATCTCTGAGAAAGTGAATTTCTACCTGAAATAACGTCTAGATTTTTATGATGGTGGCAGTGGTTTATTTTTGCTTTAATGAGTCCTAAGATATGATATGAAATTAAATTCCAATGAATCATCGCCATGCTATTTATTTCGACTAATGGTAATTATCTCATGAAATGCAACCATTCTTTCTAATTGGGTATCATGATTGAAAAACTGCAGTTATATTGGCAAACTAATCACATATAAAGTAATTCTTTAACCCTCATAATATTTGCAGTAGTCACTTCTCAGTTATGAGGAAGGATTGTTTATTAACAGCATATTCCAGGCTGCTAATAAAGCATAATAAAGTGAATTCACATATTTTGAGCTTTAACAGTTCTCCAGATTTTGCTAACTCATTTCAGCTATTTCCTTTCCTGACA
Organism: Equus caballus; assembly: GCF_041296265.1. Taxonomy (NCBI): domain Eukaryota; kingdom Metazoa; phylum Chordata; class Mammalia; order Perissodactyla; family Equidae; genus Equus; species Equus caballus. The sequence goes on along the minus strand of NC_091689.1, from coordinate 835,992 downwards.
CATTTTTTTCCTATGGACTTTTTAAAAGCAAATTCTATTGGTAATTTAACTGTAAATATTTTTGTATATTTCTTTGATAAACTCTTTTTTTTAATATACCCAGCATGTTATCATCTGCTTATTATTCTTATAATATTAGCCATAATTTGTTACTATCATGAAATTCTCTATCCATATTCGGATTTCCCCAGTTGTCACAAAATTATCTTTTTATGCTTAATTTGTTGTAATCAGGGTCCAAACAAAGTCCATATTACATTTGGTTATTATGTCTCCAAAGTCTCTTATTCTCAAATAGCCACTTAAAAATGTATTAGAAGTTCTTAATACAAAAAAGAAGACTGTAACTTTTAGATGATGTTTTTTCTTTTTATAAAAATAGTACAAGCTCATTGTAGGAAAACTGGCAAATTCACAAAATACTAAGAAGAAAGTGGAAATCACTTATATTGCTAAGAGTATGTTTACTTCCTATCATTTTTATCATTATTTTCATAGTTGAGATCTATTGAAAGCAGTTTTATTATATCTCACTTCAATAATATTATATCTGTCATTTTATACTTAAAATGTTTTTTCCATTTTAATGGCTGCATTAAGATCTACCTTTTTTTTTAGAAAAGGTATGTATTTTAATTTTTTTAGAGAGACCACTCTAATGTAGAATGCCATTTTACAGTCTCCTTCAACACATTTTCTTGTTGTTAGGGTTGAAGAGACTTGTATTTTTGAGTAAGGGGTATAGTTCCCCTACTTAATACCCCGAGTGGAAGAAATGGCCTGGTCTAAGCATTGTTTTCTGTGTACCAGATAATGCCCGGATCTTGATCCATTGGTCATTTGAGAGAGGTGTTTGCTTTTGCCATTTGGAGGACAGGTAATGCCCCTAGTGGGCCATTGTCGTAAGTTTATATAAGTCCTATTTTGTATAATTTCTTTAAAATTGGTTACTGCCATCCTCTGTCGTTGAGTTACCTGAGTGTGTGATGTGTTTGCTTCTCCAAACACTATCATGGAAAGAGAGGATAGTAAATTCCACGATTGGCAGGACTTTGGGCATGAGCGAAAGTTTGGGAAAGACTGCTGCCTCCATTAGCTGCTGTAGGTCGGATTCGTCAGAGAACTCCAACTCGTGGAAAGGAGACACTTGAAACAGAGATTGCAAGTCATGCAAAAACAATGATTTTAGGTGTATTTTTATGGATACATTAGTTTTCTAGGGCTGTCTTAACAAACTACCGCTAACTGGGTGGCTTAAAATAACAGATGTTTATTCTTTCACCGTTCTGCAGGCTAGAAGTTCAAAATCAAGGTGTCAGGCAGGGCCGTGTTCTCTGAAGTTTCTAGAGAGGGGTCCTTCTTTGCCTTTTCCTAGCTTCTGGTGGCTGCTGGCAGTCATTGGCGTTCTTTGGCTTGTAGACCATCTCTCCAGTCTCTGCCCCTGTCTTCACATGGCATTCTTCCCTGGATGGGTCTCCTCTTTATCTCTGTGTCTCTTATTGTAGGTACATCAGTAATTGGATTAATGGCTCACTCTAATCCAGTATGACCTCATGGTACCTGATTACATCTGCAAAGACTGTATTTCCAAATAAGGTCACATTCTGAGATTCCTGGTGGATATAAATTTTGTGAGGACACATTCAACTCAGTACAGTGGGTGTGGGTATTTGTGTAAATGAGTATATGGGGAACTGAGGGCGCTATCATAATCTCTTTGGGAATGTACATTCTAATTCTCTAATCCATTTTTTTAATACTTTTTTTTTTGGTGAGAAAGACTGGCCCTGAGCTAACATCTGTTGCCAATCTTCCTCTTTTTTTTTGTCTCTCCCCAAAGTCCCGGTACCTAGTTGTATATCCTAGTTGTAGGTTGTTCTAGTTCTTCTATGTGGGATGCCACCACAGCATGACTTGATGAGCAGTGAGTGTGTAGGTCTGCGCCCAGGATTCAAACAGGCGAACCTGGGGCTGCCCAAGCGGAGTGCATGAACTTAACAACTCAGCCACAGGGCCAGCCCCTCCATTGTTGATTTCTGCTTTTTCTTCAGTGTATTTAATGTGAGAATGGGTGAATGTGGGGAAATGTTGAAAACTACTGGCCCAGAACAATCTTTTTAAATACTGCATTGAATACTTACTATCTGCTGTTCCTTGAGAATAATAGATAAAAATAACTTCTTGAATTCTTTTCTATGCTTTTATGCTTCTAGCATTCTAAATTTATAACCAGTCCCAAAAGTTTTCTATTTACTAAAACTATTAGAGCAGAGCATCATAATATTTATTCCAGTCCTTCTAAGAACACACTTTGGCTTATGCAAAAGGTTGTTGAACACTTGAGTAATTTACTGTGAAAAAATCAAGACTATCTTTGACTGGGTTTATGAAAAAAATAGATTGAAATTAGACTATTCTTCCACATCCATCCACCATGACCACCACCACCAAATGACACCAAGGGGTTAGCTAATAGATGTCCCTGTGTACCTATATCTTTAGATTGTTTTATTTACTAATTATGCTATAAGTACATAATGTTTACAGAAATTGATTTTGGTAGTGATTTATAATAAAATATCAGGTAAAAGATTAATTGACTCACTTCCAGGCCTTAGGTTCCTGTAGTAATCAGAGTATAGGAATACATTGTTTAAAAATGCACTTGAAGTTTTCCATTCATACTCTATAAAAGCAAATTGAGTGCCTATTGTTATCCATAAATATCTTAACTGCTAAAATTTTCCAGAATTGTAAGTGAAAACCAATGATTTCAGAAAGTTATTAAATAAGAGAAATTCAAGTGTTAATAAAATGTGAACTCAGGACTTTTTGATATTTTCTTAGATAAAGCTGTCAGTCATTTTGTACTTTTTAGATTAAAACAGATTTTTTAGACTTGATTCATGCCTTCTCTTTTACAAATCAAACCATCTTATAGCTCTCATCTGCTTATTATTATTATAAATTTATGATGGGCATACTTGATTGTAAGATAAAATAAGATACATCATATCTTACTATCAAAAACTAACTTTTGTGATCAAAGAATGATTTAGAATGGAACTCAAGGCAGTGTAAATATATATCTTTCTAAAAGCTGTCTTGTAAGCTTCTGTTTAGGGCTGCTTTTGGCTCTTAGGGTAAAATGTTCAATGTTTACTCATCCCACTAAACTAATTATTTAGGTGTAGTATATGTCATACACGCACTGTACAAAGCACATAGCTGGAATGACAAACCTGACATATATGTGTATATATTTCTCCAAATATTTATAGCATCTGCTGTTTGCAAGGTACAACATCGGGAACTTCTGATACAAGCATAAACAAAACAGTCTCTGCACTAATTACAGCCTAGAAAGGATGACAGACATAAATCAGATTATCATACAAAGAATTGTAAAGTTATCACCATGAAAAATGCTCTGAAAGAAAGGTGAACACTGCTGTCAGAGCTCCTGAGAGGATTTGACTGCATCTTTGGAGAGACTACACAAGGGCTCAAAGACTTCCCTGAGGAACTGACTTTTGAACTGAGAGCCAATGATTATTGGAAATTACGTAGGTGAAGGAGGATGTGAGAAAATTCCAGGAAGCAGAAATAATGTATAATGGGTGTGGTACTGTAGAGTGTGAGTTATTTGAGATGAAAGGAGGCCGTGTAGCTGGAACACAGAACAGGAGCGAGTGTGATGCAACATGAGGCAGGAGAGAGAGCAGGGGCCGGGCCTATTAGAGTCTTTTACATTCAGGATTTGAGTCCTTTTCTCAGAGCAATGGGAAGGATTTGAGAGATTTTAAGCAGTGTGGGGATGGGAAGAAAGGATATGAAAGGATTGGATTTATTTTCCCAAAAGATTGGTATAGATGGGATTGGAGAGGGAAAAGTGTGGTTGAAGGGAGACCCATTACAAGGCTGTTGGAGTAATACTGGCACAAAGTAGCTTGGATTATACAGTGGAAATGGAGCAAGGCCTAGGTTTAAAAACCCATCCTTACTGCTCCCCACAACCCCCAAGTGTTTCATTCATTTTAAAGCCAAATTATGCTATCTCCTTATAACAGAGGATCTAGGCTATCCTTTGGGGGATTTTTGTGGCTCTCTGATCAAAAACTTCCAGTTGGAAATCTAAAGAAGTGTAATGTGTTGCCTTACCTGGTACTATCCCACTTGTAAGCTTGCTATTTCAAGTCCAGTGGTGATTATATATTGATGTTTATTGATAGTTGTCTCGATAATTATATTATGACACTGGCCCATTGCATCCTCAGTTTCTGGGGTTTCCTAAGTGTACCTACAACTCAGTGGGAACACTAAGTCTTACCTCTTACTGAAATGTTCTTTCCCTCCTGGGTTTTCACTCCCTCCTTCTTCTATTATTACTACTTTTTTTGTTTGAATGTCGTGTGATGATGGTGTCTTATGTTGACTTATCAATGATATCTTTGTCTTAAGTTCTTGTTTTACTTAATACTGAGTTACCTAGATATTCTATTATTATCTCCTGAGGCAAAAGCCTTAGGTTATAGAGTCATGTGAGCAGGGTTGTTGTCTTACAAAGAATTTCCTCATAATTTTCCTCTTGTTCTGCTTTTCAAGGAGGTGCATTGATTGACCCTCTCTTTAGTGTAAAACACTATGCAAAATAAGTGAATTTATCAGTGATTTGCAATAACTCTTTACAACAACCTCATCAATTATTTATAAAAGTGGTTCGTGTACAGTGTTAGCTTTGGTGAGAATAATGTGCTTTATACATTGATTAGTAGTGAAATAAAGAGATGTCACGTCTTTCAGTTTCAGTAAATTCCCCCATTTGTTTGAGAAGGATAAATTTTTATCACACTTTGCAAGGATCCTTAATAGAAAGTGTTAGTCAAAAGTCATCTAAGGGTGAATTGTCTGCAATTGGGAACATACTTAAGTAAAGAAAAAAAGAATAAAATTAAATTTCTGTCTTATGATAATGTCAGCCACCTTAGAAATGTGAAAATGTAACATTTGGTGACACAAACGACAAGCTTTCCACTTATCTTTAAACCAGCTTGTGGGCCTCTAACAGTTCAAAAGCTGTGTGCCGTCCTTCCCTAAGAAGATGGTGGCTCACATTCTCGAAGGTTCAGTCTCAGTGAGGAAGGTAACTACAGGCTCACTAACAAGGAAGAGTTGTAAATAGAGGAAGAGTTAGTTGGCTGGCTTCAGGCTCTCAGAAAAAAAGCTCTGCATTCTCCGTAGGCGCTCCGCAAGCAGTGTCTCTTTTAAGGAGCCAGTATAATCTGCCTAAAGGTGTTTCTAACTTGCTGGATGAAGAACCTCTTTTTGTGCTGGATCTACTCCTATCTTCCTAGATCCTAGCTCTCCTGACTTGATCACCTCTAATCCCTACTACCTCCTGAAACCTGTCTTCTTCCTGACCTTGACTCCCTTCTGTGCCAGCCACCTGCCCTTCCTGGTGCCTAACTTGATACTGACCATCGTCGATGCCTTCTGCTCACTCTTAACATGATAGCCCAGTTCCATGGCTGGTCTCTCAAGAGCAGACTGTTACTTAGCACTGATATGCTTAAAAGTCTTCATAGTAAAACATATGCTATGTTATAGAAAGTAACGTCAGGATATGAGATTGAACCTGTTAATTTGAGGGTAGCATTGTATCCTTAAAGCTTTCTCAGATATAAGATCTTTAGAACGTTTATTAACTGGGGCTTAAAAACATTCTTGACTAGAGCTCTCTGAAAACTAAAGTTAGTATTTTAAAAGTGAAATAGTTAACAGCTCTTCTCCCTGCACTGGTCTGGCCAATAGTACAAACCCACTTATGTATTTGTTGAATGTTTGATAGTCACCAAATTCCATATTTAATTATTCGCTTTGGTTTCACCAACATAAGCCATTAAGATACGTTTGTTTCTGGTTTCTTATTGCTGTGTAAAGCACTCTGAATTACTTACTTTATCAACAAGCTAATAGAGTATTTTATAGCAGCCATAAATATGACTCAAAACCAATGATCTTGCTATAGAAAAACCATATCTTATGTTTGCCATTAAACACCGATTCTACTTGAACCAAATAGCACATTTGGACGTTATATGTTGATTAGCAGTATCGCATATAGAAGATTCATTTGTTGATGTTAGAATACTAAACTGACTAGCTTCTGTCTATATAAAGAAGGTTGAAATTGGTACATATACTGCCTGAAAAGCTTAATTATTTTGTATGTCATATACTGGTATGAGTGAAATTAAATTTATGTGGCAATGAGCATTAACTTCCTCCTGATGTTCTGAGGTTTTGAAATATTTATATATAATGTTTAAAAATTAAGATGAAGAATAATTATTAAATTAATATGCTTATTTTCATGTGTAGTTTGTGTGCTCTGTTTCACTATTTTATAATTGTGGCTTCTGTATCATCAGAAGTTTAAAAAATTCCTAAAACATAGATGGATTGCATCTTTGTTTCAAAATTCACTGAAATGGTATGTGGTGCTTATTTAAGAGCAACTAAACAGTTATGAGACTTTAGCCCTTTTTAAACCTATAATCCTATGTAATTTCAGCCATGTGCAAAAAGAATTTGATGTAAATAGTTACAACACTGTGTACTACCTGTGAATTATTGATTTATAATGAACATTTACATTGTACTAATGAACTCAATGGAATCATTTCTAACCTGTGAGATATTTGTTTTGAAGGAGAAAATAGAAATAGAAATTGTTTTCACAACTTGAATATGTAGTTCCCCATTAATATTGGTTCTTTCACCAATTATTACCACAAAATTGGCTAAAATTAATACTCTTCTGTCATAATGGATCAAGGCAATTTACATTTAGTTTTCTTTGTCTTGTTTTTTTGTTTGTTTTGTTTTATTCCCTCCACTCCTCAATTATTTCATGGCATTTCAGTGCTTCAGAGAATTTAGATGAGCTCTCTTCCTCCAGTAGCTGGTTACTGAACCAGAAGCACAGTAAGAAAAGGAGAAAAGACAGGACAAGATTGAAAGCTCCATCCTTGACTGTCATGAGTACAGCAGCTCGAACACGGCCACTTCAGAGTTTCCACAAGCGAAAACTCTACCGATTGAGCTCTGCCTTTTATTGGACTCCACAGGTAAGGTTGCCTTTGGGAAAACATCAGCAAAGATTTTACCGTCAATATATTTCACATAAGAGAGGATATGGATCGTACAGTTATTTAGAATAATGACATCTAGAAGGCTATAAATATATAGTTTATAAATGACCTAATAGGTATTGACATAAGTGGAATTTAATAATTTTTCAACATAGCAGAGTATTCTGAAACTTTTCATATCTCCATTTTTTGTAATCCTTTGTTATTCTTAAACTAATTTGAGGGACAATACATAGCAAGGTGATTTTAAACTTTACTGGTAAGGGTAATAAGGAAAACACAAAGGTACTACCTGTTTGTCTTTTGCTTAGCAAAGAAAAAGGTAAAGAAAATCTGCACAGCTGTCAGCTATTTGGGAGGAAATGACATTGCTCTCCTTTTTAGATTTGGTACTTGTTAATTCTGGTGAGCACTCCTTTTCTTTTTTCTAGGATATAAGCAATTCAATTTTAGATGTCCATCTTTATACTTTTTACAAAGTAAATATACTCCATTAGAAGCATTCATTTAGAAAAGTGTATTTTTTATTTTTTAGCAAAATGTTATGTGTACATCTTTCAGTGCGTCTCTCAACACCCTGTGGTTAAGGGCAAAATAAGTCATCTCTAGTTCTCATTGTATGACATGCTTTTTTTTTCCTATTATGTTTTTAAATAATATGTCAAAGGAAAAAAATTCTCTTTGATCTATCTATACTATCATTTAATATTATTTCTGATGATTACTATGTTAACTATGTTAAACATATTTGCATAAAAGTCAAGATGCTGTTTCATTAGAAACCATTTTTGAGTTCGATTTTGTAGGATCCAGTTATAAATAGGAATGTGGATTCTGACAAATTAGTTTTTATTAATAGATTGATTTTTACCATTTAGTAGTTCAGTTATTATTAGTATGCCCCCCAACTTGAAAATTCTTTTTAATGGTTTTATTTCAGAATTTTAAGAAATTTTACATAATCAAACTAATAATGAAAATAAAAAATATTTTTATTTAAAGTTTTTATATATAAAATCATATTTTATTTAATGATTTTTATTTAAAGTTGCTATAAGCAATAGGTAATATTTTTGAAATTGATTTTATATTTTCATAGTTACAAACAGAATTGTCTATCTAAAATATTTTACATATGAATATACTATAACATTCTGCCTGGAAGTAATCTGCTTGAGTAATTTAGAGGATTTGCTAGATGTTACTAAAATACTGCATATGCCTTGATAATGTAAAGATTGGCCTGGAAAGGTGTAAGCAAATCTAAAACTTTCAGCAAACAAAGGAAGAAACAAGTGTTGGACTGTTGTTACTAGTACACCAAATAATTTGTCATATTCTAGTCACAATGCTGAGCATTTTCAGTATTTTATTTAATCCTCAAATATGTAACTGTGAGGCATTATTAATTCCACCTTTAGTTGCAGAAATTGAGGTTTGGGGAGATTAAGTAACTTGCCCAAGGTCACACAGCTAGTAAGCAATAAGTCTGGTTCCAAAGCCCATGTTCTTACTCATTACATTGATAACAACAAAAATAAACCAAATTTTTTGTGTGCTTGAATTCAGTAAAGGCAATATATTTGGGGATTGAGGAAGGGGCTTTGTGTGGTTAGAGGTATAGTCATGCACCACATAATGATGTTCTGGTCCGTGACAACCCACAAAAATGATGCAGATCCCCTAAGATTAGTACCAGGTAGCTTAGGTGTGCAGTAGGCTATACCATCTAGGTTTGTGTAAGTGCACTCTGTGATGTTCACACAATGAGATCACCTAAGGATGCACTTCTCAGAACGTATTCCCATTGTTAAGCAATGCATGACTGTAGTAAGAAATGCATCATAAAAGATGGGCTTTGAAATATAAACAGAATTTTGAAAAGGTATGGAGGAGATAAAGAATTTTAAGTGAATAATTGGAACAAAGATGAAAAAAATGATGGAGAATAGCAAATGCCCCACTTCCAACTTATCTCTCAAATTGGCAAGATAATAGTTAATTACCTTTCTGAACTTAATAAATCTCATTTCTCTCAGGATGCCTTCCTTTGACATCCCCTCTGTGGGGTATATATTGATATAACACCCTGTGTTATAGTAATTGATTATTTTATAATAATCCATTTATTTTTCTGTCTTCTCATTACATTGTAAGTTTTTAGAGAATAAGGACTATATACAATAGTCCCCCCCCTTATTTTTGCTTTTGCATTCTGAAGTTTCAATTACCCGCGATCGACTGTGGTCTGAAAATATTAAATGGAAAATTCCAGAAATAAACTAAGTTTTAAATTGTGCCTCGTTCTGAGTAGGGTGGTGAAATTTTGTGCCATCCCACTATGTCCCTCCTGTGACATGAACCGTCCCTTTGTCCAGCGTATCCTCGCTGTATACGCTGCCTGTCTGTTAGTCGCTTAGTAGCTGTCTCTGCTATCCGATTGAGAGTCATGGTACCACAGTGCTTGTGTTCAGGTAACCCTTATTTACTTAATGATGGCTGCAAAGGCCTAGAGCAGTGGTGCTGGCAATTTGGATATGCCAAAGAGAAGCTGTAAAGTGCTTCCTTTAAGTGAAAAGGTGAAAGTTCTTGACTTAATAAGGAAAGAAAAAAAATCATATGCTGAGGTCACTAAGATCTATGGTAAATTTTATTAGAGTATACTGTTATAATTGTTCTATTTTATTGTTAGTTATTGTTGTTAATCTATTACTGTGCCTAATTTATAAATTAAACTTTATCATAGATACTTAACAGGCATACCTTGGAGATATTACAGCTTTGGCTCCAGACCACTGCAATAAAGTGAATATTGCAATAAAGCAAGTCACACAATTTTTTTGGTTTCCCAGTACATATAAAAGTTATGTTTACACTATGTGGTAGTCTGTTAAAAGTGCAGTAGCATTATGTCTAAAAACACAATGTATGTACCTTAATTAAAAAGTGCTTTAGGGGCTGGCCCCATGGCCTAGTGGTTGAGTTTGCATGCTTCCATTTTGGTGGCCCAGGTTCATGGGTGGTTCCCGGTAGCAGACCTACACCTCCTGTCAGCAGCCATGCTGTGGCGGCATCCCACGTACAAAATAGAGGAAGACTGGCAGAGATGTTAGCTCAGGGCGAATCTTGCTCAGCAAAAAGAGGAGGATTTTCAACAGATGTTAGCCCAAGGTGAATCTTCCTCAATAACAACAACAAAAGTAGTTTATTGCTAAAAGATTGTAGCCATCATCTGAGCTTTCAGAGAGTTGTGTATAATCTTTTTGCTGGTGGAGGGTCTTGTCAAAAGCGCACTATCTGCAAAGTTCAGTGAAGTGAAGTGCAATAAAACGAGGAATGCCTGTATAGGAAAAACCATATTTATCTATAGAGTTTGGCATTATATCTGTAGTTTCAGCATCCATTGGGGTTCGTGGGACACATCCCCTGTGAATAAAGGGGAACTATATTCCTGAACATATGAGGCTTTCAAGAGTAACTGTGCAATAGTATATGCTCAATGAGTAATTGTTTAATGTGTGAAAGAATTGGTGTGGTAGAACGTAGGAAGATATTTAAAAGGCAATAGAGAGCGAGAACTTGTGAGTGTGTGTTTCCTTGATTTGCCTTGTGAAAGTTCCAGTGGAACTTTCTGTAATGATGGAAATGTCCTATAAATGTCTGTCCTGTCCCATACAGTAGCTATTAAATCCGTGTAACTATTGAGCACATGAAATGCAGCTAGCAGAACTGAGGAATTGAATTTTTAGCTTGTTTTCTTTTATGTTTTTTGGTGAGTAGTATTCCATTGCATATGTATATATACATATCTTCTTTTTTTAATTATTTGATGAGGTCATAGTTTATAACATTGTGAAATTTCATTTTTCAGTCACCACATATATGTGCCCCTTTACCCCCTATGTGCACCCCTCAAACCCTCTTCCCCTCTGGTAACCACTAATCTGTTCTCTTCGTCCATATGTTTGTTTATCTTCCACGTATCAGTGAAATCATATGGTATCTGTTTTTCTCTATCTGGTTTATTTCATTTAACATAATATCTTCAGCGTCTGTCCATGTGGTTGTAAATGGAACGATTTGGTCTTTTTTTATGGCTGTGTTCCATTGTATATATATGCCATATCTTCTTTATCCATTCATCAGTCAGTAGGCACTGGGTTGTTTCCACATCTTGGCTATTGGGAATGATGCTGCAGTGAACATAGGGGTGCATAAGTCTCTTTAGATTGTTGATTTCAAGTTCTTTGGATAGATACCTAGTAGTGGGATACTGGGTCATGTGGTATTTCTATTTTTAACTTTTTTAATGTTTTTTTATTTTTATTGAGTTCAGAGTAGTTTATATCATTGTGAAATTTTAGTTGTACATTATTTCCTGTCTGTCACCACATAACTGCTCTATTTCACCCCTTGCGCCCATCCCCCACCCCCTTCCCCTGGTAACCACTGAACTGTTTTCTTTGTCCATGTGTTTATTTATATTCCACATGTGAGTGAAATCATATGGTGTTTGTCTTTCTCAGTCTGGTTTATTTTGCTTGGCATAATTCTTTCCAGGTCTTTCCGTGTTGTTGCAAATGGGATGATTTTGTCTTTTTTATGGCTGAGTAGTATTCCATTGTATATGTACACCACATCTTCTTTATCCAGTCATCAGCCGATGGGCACTTGGATTTTTTCCATGTCTTGGCTATTGTGAATAGGGGTGCAATGAACATAGGGGGACGTATGTCACTTTGGGCTGTTGATTCCAAGTGGTTTGGGTAGACACCCAGTAGGTGGATAGCTGGGTCATATGATGTTTCTATTTTCAGTTTTTTGGGGAATTTCCATTCTGTTTTGCACAGTGGCTGCCCCAGTTTGCATTCCCATCAGCACGGTAGGAGGATTCCCTTTTCTCCACACCCTCCCTAACATTTGTAACTTTTTGTCTTTGTGATTATAGCCATTTTAATGGGTGAAAGGTGGTATCTTAGTTTAGTTTTGATTTGCATTTCCCTGATGACTAGTGATGTTGAACATATTTTCATGTGTTTATTGGCCATCTGTATATCTTTGTAAAAATGTTCATATCCTCTGCCCATTTTTTGATCGGGCTGTTTGTTCTTTTGTTGTTCAGTTGTGTGAGTCCCTTATATATCATGGAGATTAACCTCTTGTCGGATATATGCTTTGCAAATATTTTCTCCCACTTGGTGGGTTGTCTTTTTGTTTTGATCCTAGTTTCTTTTGCCTTTCAGAAGCTCTTTAGTCTGATGAAGTCCCACTTGTTTATTTTTTCTTTTGTTTTCCCTTCTCTGAGAAGACATGGTATGTGAAAAGATCCTTTTAAGTTCGATGTCAAAGAGTGTACTACCTATATTATCTTCCAGAAGTTTTATGGTTTCAGGACTTATCTTCAAATCTTTGATTCCTTTTGAGTTTGTTTTTGTGTATGGTGTGAGATAATGGTCTACTTTAATTCTTTTGCATGTGGCTGTCCAGTTTTCCCAACACTATTTATTGAAGAGATTATCTTTTCTCCATTGTATGTTCTTGGCACCTTTGTCAAAGATTAGGTGTCCATAGATGTGCGGTTTTATTTCTGGGCTTTCACGTCTGTTCCATTGATCTGTGTCTCTGTTTTTATACCAGTACCATGCCGTTTTGATTACTGTAGCTTTGTAGTACATTTTGAAATCAGGGATTGTGACGCCTCCAGCTTTGTTCTTTTTTCTCAGGATTTCCTTAGCAATTTGGGGTCTTTGGTTGCCCCATATGAATTTTAGGATTCTTTGCTCTATTTCCATGAAGAATGTCATTGGGATTCTGATTGGGAGTGCAATGAATCTGTGGATTGCTTTGGGCAGTATGGACATTTTAACTATGTTTACTCTTCCAATCCATGTGCATGAAATCTCTTTCCATCTCTTTATGTCATTACCTATTTCTTTCAATAATGTCTTCTAGTTTTCATTGTATAACTTCTTCACCTCCTTGGTTAAATTTATTCCTAGATACTTTATTCTTTTTGGTGCGATTGTAAATGGAATTGTCTTCTTGAGTTCTCTCTCTGTAAGATTGTTATTAGAGTATAGATATGCAACTGATTTTTGTATGTTGGTTTGGTACCCAGCAACTTTACTGTAGTTGTTAATTATTTATAATAGTTTTCCGATGGATTCTTTAGGGTTTTCTATATATCAGATCGTGTTGTCTGCAAACAACAAGAGCTTCACTTCTTCACTCCCTGTTTGGATTCCTTTTATTCCTTTCTCTTGCCTAATTGCTCTGGCCAAAACCTCCAGTACTATGTTGAATAAGAGTGGGGAGAGTGGGCATCTGTCTTGTTCCTGTTCTCAGAGGGATGGTTTTCAGTTTTTCCCCCATTGAGTATGATGTTGACTGTGGATTTGTCATATATGGCTTTATTATGTTGAGGGAATTTCCATCTATCCCCATTTTGTTAAGAGTTTTTATCATAAATAGCTGTTGGAGCTTGTCAAATGCATTCTCTGCATCTATTGAGATGATCATCTGGTTTTTATTCCTCATTTTGTTATTGTGGTGTATCACATTGATTTGCGGATGTTGAACCATCCCTGTGTCCCTGGTATAAATCCCACTTGATCATGATGTATCATCTTTTTGATGCATTGCTGTATGCGGGTTGCCAATGTTTTGTTGAGGACTTTTGCATCTATGTTCATCAGCAATATTGGCCTGTAGTTTTCCTTTTTTGTGTTGTCCTTATCAGGCTTTGGTACAAGAGTGATGTTGGCCTCATAAAATGTGTTAGAAAGCATTCCATCTCTCCTAATTTTTTGGGATTCTTGAGAAGGATAGCTCTTAAATCCTCTCTGAAAGTTTGGTAGAATTCTCCAGGGAAGCCGTCTGGTCCTGGGCTTTTATGTTTTAGGAGGCTTTCAATTACTGTTTCAATCTCTTTACTTGTGATTGGTCTATTCAGATTGTCTATTTCTCCTTGATTCAGCTTTGGGAGGTTGTGAGAGTCTAAGAATTTATCCATTTCCTCTAGATTGTCCATTTTGTTGGCATATAGTTTTTCATAGTGTTCTGTTATAATCCTTTGTATTTCTCTGGTATCCGTTTTTATTTCTCCTTTCTCATTTCTAGTTTTATTTATCTGAGCTTTCTCACTTTTTTTCTTTGTAAGTCTGGCTAGGGGTTTGTCAATTGTGTTTATCATCTCAAAGAACCAGCTTTTTGTTTCCTTTATCCTTTCTACTGCCATTTCTGTTTCAATAGCATTTATTTCTGCTCTGATTTTTATTATTTCTCTCCTTCTGCTGACTTTGGGCTTTGTTTGCCTTTTTCTAATTCAGTTATGTGTTTTGAGATTGCTTATTTGTTATTTTTCTTGTTTGTTAATTTGAACCTGTATTGTGATGAATTTCCCTCTTCGTACCACTTTTGCTGCATCCCATATGAGTTGGTATGGTATGTCTTCATTTTCATTTGTCTCCAGGTGTTTTTTGATTTTTCCTTTAATTTCGTCATTGAGCCATTGGTTGTTGAATAGCCTGTTGTTTAGTCTTCACATCTTTGTCCCTTTCTTAGGTTTTTTTCTTTTTAGTTAATTTCTACCTGTTATTATTTCAATCTTTTTAAATTTATTGAGGCTTACCTTGTCTCCCACCATATGGTCTCTCCTTGAGAATGTTCTGTGTGCACTTGAGAAGAATGTGTATTCTGCTGATTTTGGATGGAGTGTTCTATATATGTTTGTTAAGTCCAACTGGTGTAGCTTTTCATTTAATTCCACTGTTTCCTTATTGATTTTCTGTCTGGATGATCTGTCCATTCATGTGAGTGGTGTATTGAGGTCCCCTACTATTATTGTGTTATTAGTAATTCCTCCTTTTAGGTTTGTTAATAGTTGGTTTATGTACTTTGATGCTCCTGTGTTGGGTGCATAGATATTTATAAGTGTTATGTCTTCTTGATGGAGTGTCCCTTTGATCATTATATACTGCCCCTCTTTGTCTCTCTTTGCCTGTCTTATCTTGATGTCTACCTTGTCTTATATAAGTATTGTGACACTTGCTTTCTTTTATTTGCCATTAGCTTGGAGTATCGTCTTCCCTCCCTTCTCTCTGAGCCTGTGTTTGTCACTGGAGCTGACATGTGTTTCCTGGAGGCAGCATACTGTTTGGTCTTGTTCTTTAATCCATCTCGCCACTCTGTGTCTTTTGATTGGAGAATTCAATTCATTTACATTTAAGGTGCTTATCAATATATGAGGGCTTAATGGTGCCATTTTATCACTTGTTTTCCAGTTCTCCTGCATTTTGTTTTTTTCTCATCCTGTGTATTTTGGTCTACCAATTGAGTTATGTAGTTTTTTATGATGCATTTTTTTGTTTTCTCCTTATTTATTATTTGTGTCTCTGTTCTACTTTTTGTTTAGTGGTTACCACAAGGTTTGTATTCAAAATCTCACGGATAAGGTGGTCCATTTTCTGATGGCCTCTTATTTCCTTAGACTAAACTGATTCAGTCTCCTTCCCCTTCCCCTCCTAAGTTGTTTTGTCACATCTTATTCCATCTTGTGTTGTGAGTTTGTGATTAAAATGACGAGATTATTTTTGTTTTTGGTGTTTTCCTTCCCTTTATCCTTAATGCTATTCTTGAGTATTTGCTAATCCTTTCTGATGTATAGCTACAATTTTCTGATTTTTGTCTACCTATTTATCTCCTTACTCCATGCTTTGTAACCACTTTCTCACTTTTTTTTTTTTCAAGTATGGGGGCCTTCTTGAAGATATCTTGTAGGGTGGGTTTTGGGCTCTGAACTCCCTTAGCTTTTGTTTATCTGGGAATGTTTTTATTTCTCCATCATATCTGAAGGCTATTTCCGCTGGATAGAGTATTCTTGCCTGAAAGTTTTTGTTCTTCATAGATTTTGAATATATCATTCCACTCTCTCCTAGCCTATAGGGTTTCTGCTGTGAAATCTGCTGAAAGCCTGATAGGGGTTCCTTTGTAAGTCATTTTCTTCTGCCTTATTGCCCTTGGAATTCTTTCTTTGTCATTCACTTTTGCCAGCTTCACCCCTATATGCCTTGCAGTAGGTCTTTTTACATCAACAAATTTAGGAGATCTGGTAGCCTCTCCCACGTGGATTTCCATCTTCTTCCCCAGGTTTTGGAAGTTCTCTGCTATTATTTCTTTGAATAAGGTTTCTGCTCCATTCTCCTTTTCTTCTCCCTCTGGAATACCTATAATTCTTATGTTGAATTTCCTAAGTGAGTCGGATATTTCTCAGAGACTTTCTTAATTTCTTTCTAGTCTTAGTTCTCTCTCCTCTGTCTGGAGCATTTCAATATGTCTAGCCTCAATTATGCTGATCCACTCCTCTATGATGTCTGCTTGAGCATTCAGGGAATCCATATTTTGTTTTATCTCTTCCATTGTATCTTTTGTCTCCAGTATTTCTGATTCATTCTTCTTTATAGTTTCAATCTCTTTTGTGAAGTAGCTCCTGAACTCGTTGACTTTTTTCTCTACATTCTTTTAACTTAGTTTTTTGATGATAGCTATTTTGAATTCTCTGTCATTTAGATGACATATTTCTGTGTCCTCAGGACTGATTTCTGGGTACTTGTCATTTTCTTTCTGGTCTGGAGACTTAATATAATTTTTGATACTGCTAAAGGACATGGCTCTGTTTTTGCCCATCGTGGTGTTACTTGGTCTCAGTTACTGCCTATCGCTGCTGGATGGGGGTCAAGCATTGCATATTCTGAGCCTTCTTTCTTCAGCCGAGATCCCAGGCACTGGAGCCAGTGCTGGGTGGGTGAGGGGGAGGGACACTTTCTTCTATGTGCTCTTGGGGTTTGCTCTCTTTGCCCTCACTATCTGCTCTCCCGGGATGTTGGCTTGATGAGGTTACCCCTGCATTTGCTTTCACCTCACTGGGGGCTCTCCCCTAGGCTGCAGGGCCCCTCAGGGATCTTTGTGTTCCCACGAACGGGCATCCTCTCCCACTTTCCTTCCCTCCCAGAGGCCACCCATGGTCCCAGATCCCTGGCTTTTGGAGAGGAGTAAAGTTTTCTCTCACCCCATTCCACCTCCTCTGGGAGGGGCTGCAGTCTCTCCAACCTCTGACATGTGGCTGCCTGGGTTTCTCAGACATCTTTTGTGTTGTGTTTGGATGTTCTCTGTTGGAGTATGAATGTCTTTTTCGTTGTATCATAGAGGGGAGAGATTACCAGAAGGGCTCACTCTGCCAGGATCTCTATTTTTAATTTTTGGAGAAAAGTCCATACTGTTTTCCATAGTGGCTGCACCAGTTTTTATTCCCACCAGCAGTGTATGAGGGTTCTCCATATTCTCTTCAACAGTTGTCATTTTGTGTCTTCATAACTATAACCATTGTAGCCTGTGTAAGGTGATATCTCATTGTAACTTTGATTTGTATTTCCCTAATGTTTAGTGATGTTGAACATCTTTTCATGTGCATATGGGCCATCTGTATATCTTTGGAGAAATGTCTGTTCATATCCTTTTCCCATTTTTTGATGGGTTGTTTGCTTTTTTGTTGTTGAGTTGTATGAGTTCTTTATATCTTTTGGCAATTAACCCCTTGTTGGATATATGATTTGCAAATATTTTCTCCCACTTGGAGGGTTAGTCTTTTCATTTTGTTCTTCGTTTCCTTTGCCTTGCAGAAGCTCTTTAGTCTGATGAAGTCCCATTTGGTTATTTTTTCTTTTCTTTGCCTTCCCCAAGTAGACAGAGTTCTCAAAAAGATGTGTCTAAGACCCATGTCAGAGAGTCTACTGCCTGTGTTTTCTTCTAGGAGTTTTATGTTTTCACGTCTTACCTTAACATCTTTAATCCATTTTGAGTCTATTTTTCTGTATGGAGAAAGATAATGGTTTACTTTCATTCTTTTATTTGTGGCTGTCCAGTTTTCCCAGCACCATTTATTGAAGAAACTTTCCTTTCTCCATTGTATGCTCTTGGCTGCTTTGTCAAAGATTAGCTGTCCGTAGATGTGTAGTTTTATTTATGGGCTTTCAGTTCTGTTGCATTGATTGGGTGCCTGTTTTTGTACCAGTACCATTCTGTTTTGATCACTATTGCTTTGTAGTATATCTTGAAGTCAGGGATTGTGATGCCTCCAGCTTGGTTCCTTTTTCTCAGGATTGCTTTAGCTATTTGGGGTCTCTTGTTGCCCCATATGAATTTTAGGATTCTCTGTTCTATTTCTGTGAAGAATATCATTAGGATTCTGATTGGAATTGCATTAAATCTGTAGATTGCTTTAGGTAGTATGGACATTTTAACTATTCTTTCAATCCATGTGCATGGACTGTCATTCCATTTCTTTATATCATCAATGATTTCTTTCAATATTGTCTTAGAGGTCTTTCACCTACTTGGTTAAATTTATTCCTAGATATTTTATTCTTTTTGTTGCAGTTGTAAATGGGATTGTATTCTTGAGTTAACTCTTTCTGTTAGTTCGTTATTTGAGTGTAGAAATGCGACTGATTTTTCTAAGTCGATTTTGTGCCTTTCAACTTTGCTGTAGTTGTTGATTATTTATAATAGTTTTCCAATGGATTCTTTAGGGTTTTCTATATATAAAATCATGTTGTCTGCAAACAATGAGAGCTTCATTTCCAGATTGGATACCTTTTATTTATTTTTCTTGTCTAATTGCTCTGGCCAAAACCTCCACTACTATGTTGAATAAGAGTGGTGAGAGTGGGCATCCTTGTCTTGTTCCTGTTCTCAGAGGGATGGTGTTCAGTTTTTCCCCATTGAGTATGATGTTGTCTGTGGGTTTGTCATATATGGCCTTTATTATGTTGAGGTGTGTTCCTTCTATACCCATTTTATTGAGAGTTTTTATCATAAATCGATGTCGGAGCTTGTCAGATGCTTTCTCTATGTCTATTGAGATGATCATGTGGTTTTTATTCCTCATTTTGTTAATATGGTATCACATTGATTTGTGGATATTGAACCCTCCCTTTGTCCCTGGTGTAAATCCCACTTGATCATGTTGTATGATCCTTTTAATGTACTGCTGTATGTGGGTTACCAATGTTTTGTTGAGGATATTTGCATCTATATTCATCACCGATATTGGCCTGTAGTTTTCCTTCTTTGTGTTGTCCTTGTCTGCTTTAAGATTAGGTTGATGTTGGCCTCGTTGAATGTGTTAGGAAGTGTTCTATCTTCTTCACTTTTTTGGAGTAGTTTGAGAAGGATAGGTATTAAATCTTCCTTTAATGTTTGGTAGAGTTCTCCAGAGAAGATACCTGGTCCTGGAGTTTTGTTTTGGGGGAGGTTTCTGATTACTGTTTCAATCTCTTTCCTTGTGATTGGTCTATTCAGATTCTCTATTTCTTCTTCTTCTTCTTTTTTTTTCTTAAGGAAGATTATCCCTGAGCTAATATCTGCTACCAATCCTCCTCTTTTTGCTGAGGAAGACTGGCCCTGAGCTAACATCCGTGCCCATCTTCCTCTGCTTTATATGTGGGACACCTTCCACAGCATGGCTTCACAAGCAGTGCATAGGTCCGCACCCAGGATCCAAACCAGCAAACCCTGGGCTGCCAAAGCAGAATGTGTGAACTTAACTGCTGCACCACCAGGCTGGCCTTCTATTTCTTCTTGATTCAGTTTTGGGAGGTTGTTTGATTCTAAGAATTTATCCATTTCTTCTAGACTTTTCAATTTCTTGGCATATAGATTTTCATAATATTCTATTTAATCCTTTGTATTTCTGTGGTATCTGTTGTAATTTCTCATCTTTCATTTCTAATTTTGTTTATTTGAGCCTTCTCTCCATTTTTCTTAGTGAGTCTGGCAAAGGGTTTGTCAGTTTTGTTTATCTTCTCAAAGAATTAGACCATAATTTCACTGAACCTTTCTACTGGTTTTTTTCCCCTTCAATTCATTTATTTCTGCTCTAATTTTTATTATTCCCCTCCTTCTGCTGACTTTCAGTTTTGTTTGTTCTTTTTCTAGTTCTGTTAGATGTAGTTTTCTTTACTTACTTGAATTTTTTCTTGTTTTTTAAGGTGGGCCTGTATTGATTTGAATTTCCCTCTTATGATCACTTTTGCTGCATCCTGTATGAGTTGGTATGGTGTATTTTCATTTTCATTTGTCTCTAGATATTTTTTCATTTTACCTTTCATTTCTTCATTTTTCCATTGGTTGTTTAGTCTCCACATATTTGTCACTTTCCCACTTTTTTCTTGTAATTGATTTCTAGTTTCATAGCATTATGATCAGAAAAGATGCTTGATATGATTTCAATCTTAAATTTATTGAAGCTTGCCTTGTTTCCCAACATATTGTCTATCTTCAAGAATGTACCATGTGCACTTGAGAAGAATGTGTATTCTGCTGATTTTAATTTGATCGTTCTATATATATCTATTAAGTCCAGCTGGTCTAGTTTTTAATTTAATTCCACTATTTCCTTGTTGACTTTCTGTCTGTATGATCCATCCACTGATGTAAATGTGGTGTTGAGGTCCCCTACTATTATTGTGTTGCTGTTAAATAGTTGCTTTATGTACTTGTTGCTCCTTTGTTAGGTGCATATATATTTATAAATGTAATGACCTCTTGCTGGAGTGACCCTTTCATCATTATGTCCTGCCTTCTTTGTGTCTCATTGCCTTTTTTATTTTGAAGCCTAGTTTGACTGATGTAAGTATGGCAACAAGTGCTTTCTTTTGTTTGCCATTAGCTTGAAGTATTGTCTCCCATCCCTTCACTCTGAGTGTATGTTTGTTTTTGAGCTAAGATGTGTTTCCTGGAGGCAGCATATCACTGGGTCTTGTTCTTTAATACATCCAGCCACTCTATGTCTTTTGATTGGAGAATTCAATCCATTTACATTTAGAGTGATTAATGATATATGAGGGCTTAATGCTGCGATTTTTATCCCTTGTTTCCTGGTTGATCTTTATTTCCCTTGTTTTTCGTCCTTTGTATTTCTGGCTGCCACTTCAGTTTGGTGTTTCTCTCTGGTGGTTTTCTCTTTAATTTTTTCTCTGCTCTGATCTTTTGTTTAGTGCTTACTTTGAGGTTTGTATAAAAGATCTCACAGATGAGATAGTCCATTTTCTCATAGCCTCCTATTTCCTTACTCTAAGCAGGTTCCATTCCTTTCCTCTTCCCTGTGCAACTTAGTGTTGTCACAACTTATTCCATTTTGTGTGGTGAGTTTGTGATTAAAATGAAGTGATTATAGTTATTTTTGATGCTTTCCTCCCCTTTATTTTTAGTGTTTTAAGTATTTGCTAACCTTTTCTGATGGAGAGTGACAATTTTCTGATTTTGTCTGTCTATTTATCTCCTTGCTCAATGCTTTCTAAACCCTTTACTTTCAGGTAGGTGGGCCTTCCTTATCATTTTTTCTAGAGGGGGTCTTGTGTCGATGAACTCCCTCAGCTTTGTTATCTGAGGAACCTCTTATTTCTCCATCATATCTGAAGGATAGTTTCACTGGATAGAGTATTCTTGGCTGAAAGTTTTTGTCTTTCAGAATTTTGAATATATCATTTCACTCTCTCCTAGCCTGTAAGGTTTCTGCTGAAAGCCTGATAGGGGTTCCTTTGTAGGTTATTTTCTTCTGCCTTGCTGCCCTTAATATTTCTTCTTTGTCATTGACTTTTGCCCGTTTTACTATTATCTGCCTTGGAGAATGTCTTTTACATTGATGTAATTAGGCGTTCTGTTAACTTTACTTACATGTAATTCCAGCTCCTTCCTCAGGTTTGGGAAGTTCTCGGCTATTATTTCTTTGAACAACTTCTCTGTTCCTTTCTTCCACTCTTCTCCCTCTGGAATACCTAAAACCCTTATTTGCATTTCATAATTGAGTCAGATATTTCTCAGAGAATTTGTTCATTTCTTTTTAGTCTTAGTTCTTTCTCCTCTATCTGCTGCATTTCTATATTTCTGGCCTCTAAATTACTAATTCTGTCACCCATAATATCAGCTCCATTTTTTAAGGATTCCAGATTTTTCTTTATCTAGCCCATTGTATTTTTCATCTCCAACATTTCTAATTGGTTTTTATTATAGTTTCAATTTCTTTTGTGAAGGATTCCCTCTGTTCATTACTTTTATTCCTGAGATCATTAAACTGTCTTTCTGAGTTCTCTTGTAACTGGTTGACATTTTTATGATAGCTGTTTTGACTTCTCTATCAATTGTTGTAAATTTCTGTGATTTCAGGATTGATTTCTGGGTAATTGTCATTTTCCTTCTGGTCTGTAGTGTCAGTATACTTCTTCATGCTATTTGATGGGGTGGACTTTTTCCATCCCATAGTGGTAGTATCTGGTCACAGATTCCACCTGCCACCACTGGGTGAGGGGGCAGGAGCTGTGTTTTTTGAGCCTCCTCCAACCCCTGGCAGATGTGCCTGTCCATTGGAAGCTGTGCCAACAGAGCCCATCTTCATTTGTCTGCTGGCCATTGCTGCTTTACACATGTAGGCTTAGGCGCTCTGGTGGCAATTCCCTGTTCTGGCCTACTGACTGAGCTGGTGCCCCAGGTGGGAGTGGGAGAGAGGCACTTTCTTTCAAATGTGCCGTCCTGCATGCCCCTGCTCTGCAGTCACTATCTGCCTGCCTGAGCTGCTCAGCTTGGGGTGGATGCTCCCAATTGCTTAGCTGCCTTGGTGTGGAGCATTCCCACAAGTTGGGAGGCAACTTCAAGAGTGCAAGCTTTCCTGCAGAGGGCTGACTTTTCCTGTTCTCTCAGAGTCAAGCACCAACCACCGCACAAGGTCCCCCGTCCTAGATCACTTCCGCTCAGTGGGAGAGGAGATCGTACCTCCTTCCACTGCCTCCCAGGGCCGTCCAGCACCCCCACTTTCAGATGTATGACTACGTGGATCTCTCACACATCTGTCATGTTGTGTGAATGTCCTCTGCTGGCTTATGAATGCCCTTTTCGTTGCATCTTAGTGGGGAGTGTCTTAGGGAAGAGCTCACTCCTCCATGATGCTGATGTCATTCCTGTTTTATTTTTATTAATTTGGATTTAAATAGCCGCATGTGGATAATGGCTACGAAGTTTGATATGACAAGTGTAGACTCAAACTTACCCTGATAGCAGTGAGAACACCTGGCACTCATTCTTGTTTTCTAGTACCAGTCCCTACTGAAAGGAACCAGGAATTTTCTGAGAAACGGCTTACCTCTGGGACTGGGAAGAGAAGGTATATGAAGAACCTGGAACATATTAAAGTTGCCAGAAATCAAGGAGGTGTTCAAAAAAAGAAAATCTTGGGAGCATGTCAAAAGATCCCAGGAGCTAGTTTGTAGAGGCTCCTACTGGCCAAAACTGGGGCTATTTGAGCATCAAAATAACTAATGACAGTAATGAACCATTGCAAAAGTAGGAAGCCATGAGTTCATACTGATATACTGATGATAGAGAGGTAGATAGATAGATAGGTAGGAATAGATACGGAAAGGGAGGACTTTTCCATATAGTAGAATGCTGATTAATAACAGTAGAGTGAGCAGTGAAATTAGAGAATCATTGCAATATTCATAGTGAAGATTTATTGTGCATGAATCAATGGGTGAAAAATCTGGGGTCAAGATTGTGGAGAAGTTTGGGAAGAGCAGGATATTTGTATGGTCTTAACTATTTGGTAGAGAACAAGTCAGTAACCTTGCCTGAGTCATCAAAACTAACATAGCCTATGAGTAGGATACTATATCCCCATGTAGTATTCTGGCTCGGGATGCATAATCTGAATTGAACCATGAGGAAGCATCAGATAAAACCAAAATCAGAAACATGCTATTAAAAAACAGTGACAACTTTCCTGTATTCTTAAGAAAATGTCAATGTCATGAATTCCAAGAAAGGCTGAGGAACTGTTTTAGAAGAAAAGAGAGACTAGAAAGATATGTGACAACTGAATATGTGATCGAGATCAGAATTCTTTTGGAGTGAAAAAATTATTGGGACAATTGAGAAAACTGGACTACTGATGGTAGATTATATAAAAATATTGTATCGATGTTGAATTTCCTGAATGTGGTAACTGTTGTGCAGTCATGTAAGAAAATATCCTTATTCTAGGAAATACACATTGGAATATTAAGGGGTAAAGTGGCTTAGGCATCTGTTTTATGTAACAAATTAACTCCAGTGCATCTAAAATGGTACTAGCTATGTAGCATCCTTGGCTAATTGAGAAAACAATTGTTTAAATCATTTTCTATAGCACTTACCTCTGTGGTAGAGTACTGGTTGAGAAAAGCTTATATACGGCAGTGGAGAGAGGTAGGAGTCTTTCTCTACAAGCTGGCATCTAGTAGATAGTTGGCTTATCGTCACTCTCATTGCAACAACTACATCTATAAATTACAAAGGCAATTAACTTACTGTTAAAGACATCATTGGGACTTCTGATTTCAGCTTCAACATGTAAGGAGCTTGGAAGTTGTCCCTACTGTCCTTATAACAAGGAAACGGTGAACATTTTCATGGACCCTTCAGAGAACTAAGGTTGCAGGGCAAACTGCAACCCCAGAATATGGAGAGACAGGCAAATCCAGAGTCACAGCCAAGATCTGCTTACCTGGAGCAGAAGCCACAGGAACCATAAACTAACTTGTAGGAACACTTAAGTGGTAATTTTGATGAATTGTTTGAACCTGAGTGTGGACTACCTTGAGAGTAAAAAGCTCCTGGCTACCACAGTCTTAGGAAACTCCCTTCACTTTCATGGACCTTACCTCTAGGCACCCCACTAGGTTCTCACAGCAAAGAGCCAAGAAAGATCCCTGGAGGGTCTGGCATAGAAGGGGAAGAGTAACCTTTATGAAATAAACCTAAGGCATTGTCTTTAACAAGGCTTACTCTTCAAGGGGAAAGACTTTACCATAGCCTTATTGCACCTGGGAGAAGAGGATTTCTCCCAGTCCTGCACCCTGTAGCCTTTCTGACTCACCTAAGCGAGAATGGAGGTATAAAATAAGAAACACTTGTTAAAGTCACAGACTAGGGACACAGATCCACTAAAACACTGAAATTTAATCTTGAGGAGGAGTACTTAAGAACGTCAAGTGTCAACATGGGGGACAAAAACAAGGACACTAGAGGAATTTAAGGTCTCTGGCACCTACAACTATAGCAGACATTAAACACAACCCAGCTCTTAACCAGATTACATAAACACCTCACGATAAAGGCCTTTTTACCTCAGATCCTCTTACCTGATATATCACGTCCAGCTTTCAACAAAAGAATTACAAGGCCTTCTAGGAAAAACACTCTGAAGAGACAAGAAAACCATCAGAACCAGGCTCAAATATGACAAAGATGTTGGAATTCTCTTAATAACTATGATTAATATGTTAATAGATACAGTAGAAAACATTCAAGAACAGATGGGTAATGTAAGCAGAGAGATGACAACTCTTAAGAAGAATCAAAATAAATGCTAGAAGTCAAAAACACTGTAACTGAAATGAACTATAAGTGCCTGTCGTAGACTGGACATGGCTGAGGAAAGAATCAGCAAGCTTAGTTAGGTCAATAGAAACTTCACAAACTGAAATGCAAAGAGAAAAAGGAATGAAAAAAACAGAAAGCACATCCAAGAATTTTGGGGCAATTTCCTGTGGTGTATCAGTTGTATAATTGGAATACTAGGAGGAGAAAAAGAGACAATGGAGCAGAAAAAAACATTTGAAGTAATAATACATGAGAATTTTCAAAGTTAATGATAAGCACCAAACCACACATCCAGGAAACGGAAGCAGTAAAACGTTAAGCAGGATAAATATCAAAAAACAAACACTTAGGGATAACATATTCAAACTTCAAAAGACCAGAGACGGGGAAAATGTCGGAAAAAAGGCAGAGAGAAAAACATCTTAGCTGTAAAAGAACAGGGATCAGAATTCTAGCTGAATCCTTATCAGAAACCATGCAAGCAGAAACAGTGGAATGAAATATTTAAAGTGTTGATAGGAAAAACCAAACAACTGTAGTGGGTCAAATTGTGTCCCCCCCCCCCCCGCCCCCACCAAAGATATATCCATGCCCTAACTCCTGGAACATGTGAATGTGACTGTTAGGGATTGAGTTGTGTCCCCCAGAACTCATATGCTGAAGTTCTAATCCCTGGTAACTCAGAATGTGAGCTTATTTGGAAATACAGTTGTTGCTGATATAATTAGTTAAGATGATGTCATTAGGGTGGGCTCTAATCCAATATGACTGGTGTCCTCACAAGAAGAGAAATTTGGACTCTGATGCATGCACACAGGGTGAATGCCATGTGAAGATGAAGACTGAGATCAAAGTTACTCTTTACAAACCAAGGACTGCCAAAGATTGGGAACAAAAACCAGAAGCTAGGGGAGAGGTATGGAACAGATTCATCTTCCTCACAATCCTCAAAAGAAACCAATCCTGCTGATGCCTTGATCTGGCTTCCAGCCTCCAGAACTGTGAAACAGTCAATTTCTGTTGTTTAAACCACTGAGTTGTGGTCCTTCATTATGGCAGACCTAGCAAACTAGTTCAGTGACCTTCTTTGGAAATAGGGTCTTTGTAGATGTAATTAAGTTAAGAATCTTGAGATAAGATCATTCTGTATGTAGCTTGGGCCCTAAATCCTGTGGCTATTGTCCTTATAAGAGAACGGGGAGAGAGGTTTGAGGCACAGACACACAGAAAAGAATGCTATGTGAAGATGAAGGCAGAGATTGAAGTTATGCTGCCACAAGCCAAGGAGTGCCAGGAGCCACTAGAAGCTGAAAAAGGCAAGGAACAGTTGTCCCCTAGAGCTTCAACGGGAGCACGGCTCTGCCAACACCCTAGTTTTCGACTTCTGGTCTCCAGAACTGTGATAAAATTAATTTCTGTGGTTTTAAGCCATGTAATTTGTGACAACTTGTTATGGCAGCACTAGGAAACTACCACAGAGTTTGGTACCAGGAAGTACCAAAAGGTGCTGCTTTAACAAATACCTAAAATTGTGAAAGTAACTTTGAAATTGGGTAACAGATAGAGGCTGGAAGAATTTTGAGGTGTATGATAAAAAAGCTAAAATTCTGACGAGAGCTTAGAAGGAAATCAGAAGGATGGAAGACAAAGGTGCTGTTATCTTAGAGAATACATATATTGTCAAGAACAGAACGTTTCTAGAAATATGATCATTAAAGGTGCTTCTGGTAAGATTTTAGAGGGAAATGTTGTTAGAAACTGGAAGAAAGGTGATCTGTGTTGTAAAGTGGTAGAAAACTTGGCTGAATAATATTCTGCTGTTGAGTGGAAAATAAAACTTGTAAGCATTGAACTCTTGGATTACTGAGGAGATTACCAATCAAAGTGTGGAATTTGCAATCTGGTTTCTCCTTGCTGTGCATAGTAAAATATGAGAGGAAATAAATAAATCAAGGAAGGAATTGTTAAATAAAAAGGAACCAGAACTGGATAATTTGGGAAAAAATGATATAGCGTGCTCTGGAGAGAATCTAAGGGTGTGGCTGGAGAAAGTTTTGCAGAAGGGATTAGGCATCCATCTTAGCAGGAGCCAGGGATAGAGACGGCCTTATCCAGGAGAGATCTGGGGAGAACCCTCTTGTCTCATGGCATGGATCCTCTTGACATACAGGGGAGACCCACAAGGTTTTTGAGGATGTCATATCAACAAACACTACCAGCTTAGACTGCAAGGGGCAGAGACTGGACGAAATGAAAGAAAGTTGTTGGACCCTCCAAATTTTACAGGCAGGAAATGGACGGATAGAGCTACTCAGCTACAAACATGTACTACCCTTCAAGAAAAAGGAATCATAGACCTAAAGGTGAAAGGAGAACGGTAAAGCTAGAAGAAAACATAAGAGAACACCTTCATGTCTTTGGTCAACTTCTTAAACAGAACACAAACAACATTAATCATAAAAGAAAAAACTGTTCATTTGGGGTTTGCTAAAATTAAGACTTTGTTTACATTAAAGACAGCATTAAGAAAATTAATAAAGTATACAGCAAGGGAGGACATTGGCAACACAAATACCCAACAGAGATTTTCTCTTCTGAGTATATAAGTATATATTACAAATATGTATTTTGTAAAACTCCTAAAAAACCAAGAAGAAAAAAACAACCCAATTAAAAATAGGCATAAACATAGAGTTGTACACTTTAAAATGGTTAAAATAGTAAATTTTATGTGTGTTTCACCGCAGCAAGGACTTCTTTTAAATGAAATAGTGTAAGATTTGAACAGATCTTTTGTAAAAGAAGATAACCAAATGGCCAATAAATGTGTGAAAATGTGTTTAAAATCATTATTCATCGAGGAAATGTAATTAAAACTACAATGAGGTACACTATGTACATCTATCCTTATAACCCAGCAATTCTACTCTTAGGAACTTTCCCAGGAAAAATGAATACAAAATGAATACAAAAAGACTTGTACAAGAATGATCATAACAGCTTTACTCATTAAATCCCCAAACAGAAAACAATCTGAACGTCCATCAGCAGGAGAATTTTGGCATATACATACAGTAATAAAAAGGATGGACTACTGATACAACAAACATAGATATATCACCAGATATTATGTTGGGTGAAAGAAAAGAGTACATACTCTGATAAATAGAAACAAAACTTACTGGTGGTGATAGAAGTTAGAACTATGGGTACTTCAGTGAGAGGGGTGGGGATTGACCAGAAAAGGTGCAACCAAGGTTTCTAGGTTGTTGGAACTTCTTCATATCTTGATTGTGGTGGTGGTGGTGGTTACCAGGTGTATACGTGTGTCAAAATTCATCCTGTTGTACATCATCTTTACCATAGAAGTGGACATGTGTCCCATGTTATGCATCCAAAGGTAGCCCAGTCTTCTTATTTTGGTTGTCTATTGTTACATAATAAGCCATCACAAAATTTAGTGGTTTAAAACAATTTATTATTATCTTTTATGATCCTGTGAATTGCCTGAGCAGTTGGCTTTCCAGTCTTGCCTAAAGTCTTTCATACAGTTGCTATAAGATGGTGGCTGGAACTGGAGTCATCTGGAGGTTTGAATGGACTAGAATACCTGGGCTTCTTTCTCTCTCTTGGTGGTTTCAGGGTCTCTTCTTGCACTCTCTCCATATGGTTTCTTTAGCAGTGTAGTTTTGCATGGTGGCTCAGGCTCTCAAAAATGCAAATATGAAAGCTGCTAGTTCTTCTTAAGACTTAGGCATAGAACTAGTATGATGCTTTCAGTTGAATTTTTTGGTTTAAGTGAATCAGTGTGCGACTTAATGTGGGAGGGATTATTAAGGGCAGGAATACTGGGAGACATCATTCATTGGGAGTCATCAATGGGGACTAACTACCACAGTTCCTCCTCTGGTTCCCACTCACTGATGTTTCTCTCATGTATAAACCATGTAACCCCTTGACCCATAAAAAAATATAAACCCAAGACCCCTAATGTCTCATCCCATTACCTCATTAGGCTCGGGCTTACAGTTGAATTCCATCATCTTAAATCATGTCCAGGTACCTGAACTGTTGTTGTGGCTCTTCAGGTGTGGTTCTTTGGATGTAACTTCTCAAGTATGGTTGCTCTGGATTGAAAGACTTGTGAACTAATGTTACTAGTTATTTGCTCTACACATACCTAACATACAATAGTGAGACAGGCATAATCAGAATAGAACTCTGCTCAGATAGGGGGAAATGGGAGGAATATAGCAACTCTAAAAATACACAATTAGGCACGTGTTGCAGGTTTGTTGATATGAATGTGTTCCCCTGGAAGTGGTTCTTTGTTGCTGTTAGCTGTGCCCTCTGAGCTCTTGGTTGCATTCTCCAAGTCACCTTTTCTTTTCCATAAAAAGAGCCCCTTTTGTGTATGTGTTAGTTTTGTCAGCATGCTTCCTGACTGTAGAAGAATGAAGGCCCAGAGGCCTTTTCATTTTGGACTATTCCTGTCTTAGTCCAAGTTCAAGTCTTTAAAATTGTGTGGGTTTCTTATGTATCACATTAAAATAAACTCTACTGGACAAAAGTAATACCTACAAATCTCTTCAAGACAGACTCTTCTCGATTTTGGACTTTGTGTAAGGCTGTCTTGGGTCAATACCCTTAAGATACTCAGAGGCACTTTTGTCCAGCAGAGAAGATCATTGAAGCATGCCTTTAAGATTCTTAGAAGCCCTGTTGTCTCAAACCTTTCCAGAGTCTTAACAAAGGGTCTCACAGTCTTACCCTTGAAATCTTGACACTAAGCTCACAGTTTTACTGGCAGTTGCTTGGATTTTATCTTTGCACTGTCATTTCTTACTATGTGAATCTTTTGCTATCTGGAGTGGCTGGAAATGAGAAACAGTCTTATTTTTGAACTCAACAATTCTTGGCTCTGTATTTCCTCTAAATTCTGCTTGAAAACTTAACAGCTCCTTTTTAAGCTCATCCTACTCCATCCATACTTTATCATAGGCAATTAAATGAAACCAATTGGCAGTTGGAAAATTTTGCCTAGAAACCTCCTTAGCCAGATCTCTGAGTTCTGTATAAATGTACCCTTTTTATCCTGCATATTTTTACAGGCAACTGTTACACTACTTGTTCTGCCAGAGAAATAAGATGAAAGAAATAGGGGTATAAGGATTGGAATAATTATTTAGAATCATTATTTGCAGAGGTTATGATCCCTTTGCTGGGTAAAATCAGTAAAAACCATAAATTTTAATGCATTTTTACTTGATTTTGCCGTTTCTACAATACTAATCTCTAATAAGAATGTCAATAATAGGTTAACTTATTAGGCATTTATCATGTGCCAGGCACTGTTTTAACTTATAAATACTTTACATGCATTTCTTATTTTATAGTATACCCCATTTTTATTTATTTATTTATTGAGGAAAATTAGCCCTGA
The DNA here is from genome assembly GCF_041296265.1 of Equus caballus. Lineage (NCBI taxonomy): Eukaryota > Metazoa > Chordata > Mammalia > Perissodactyla > Equidae > Equus > Equus caballus. The sequence continues at coordinate 804,924 of NC_091689.1, read as the reverse complement.
GTTAACTACTGCCAGTCCTTCTCTTTTTGCTGAGGAAACCTGGCCCTGAGCTAACATCCATGCCCATCTTCCTCTCCTTTGTACGTGGGACGCCTGCACAGCACGGCGTGCCAAGTGGTGCCATGTCCACACCCGGGATCCAAACCTGAGAAACCCGGGCCGCCGAGAAGCGGAAAGTGCGAGCTTAACTGCTGCGCCACCGGGCCGGCCCCAGTATACCCCATTTTATATGGGGAAACTGAAGCACAAAGTGGAAGGAGGAGATGCACATATTTAGCACTATTTAAATAAATATAAATACGAGTCTGTAGTTTTCTTTCAAATGTTAATACTGTTTTAACACTACCTCTTTCATGAGATTGAGTAAAACTTATGATTTGAACCTTTGTGAATTGTTCCCCACTCCCCCCCCCCACCCTGTTTCTTCCTATGAAATCTCAGCCCATAGCAAGAATTGTTAAAGCTCCCTGTAGTTTCTAAAGCTATTTTGATTTTTTGGCTTTCTTATTCTCCCATCTGAATCACATCTTTTGCTGTCTAAGCCTACTTATTCATTACTACGACACTTAAGTTTTATCTTGGAGAATTTATGCCTTTTTATGCTTGGTATAATATTGCTTGATTTATGTAAAGCATTAGAGATATCTTTAGATTGAGAAAATTTAGATTGGAAAATGCATTGACATGCATAGATAAGATATGTTCTCCAGAATAATGCTCTAGTATAAGTCTTACAATGTAAACGTGGCTAATAGCTTTCTTTAAAGTACAATTTTATTTGTAATTAAGAATTAAAGAAAAAATGTTTATTTGGCCATAATATGCTTCTTCACTCCCTTCTTGTTAAGAGTATCAATCACTGTGCAACGTTAGGCCCTGCCCTGTTGGTGTCTTAGTCTTAGATAATAGGAGCCACCTTGACTACCTCCTAGGACGGGGGGTTCTCCATCCCACAAGACAAGAGGACAGAGACTTCCAGCATCCAGGTTAGAATTCTGAATACAGTTTTCCTTAGAAACAGCTTGTGTATACAAATAGTTTATATAGGATGCTAATCATACCAATATTTCTAGTTTAAGTTAGAGTAGTGATTTTATTTTATTGTAAGATTTTAGTTAGTAAACGTCAGTGTTTGAGCAAGAATAAGCCAAGAAATGCATTCAGTTATAGATCAGAGATTATGTTATATGAAACTGCTAAAAGTATAGATAGTGTGGCTGGGAGTGGGGAAAGGAGGTGGGAAAAGCCCAGAGTTTTCTTTGGTCCTGCTCCCAACCACCTTCCTTCAGATTGAGGGGTGGCAGTGGTGGTGATTGTTTCTTCCCTGTTAATACTTGCAGCCCCTGAGTACAAATTGGAAATCACCATACTATGAAGATCAAGATGTGACCTGGGCAAAATTTTTAAATAAAGGAAATGTTATTTGTAGGACCCTACTTGTCTTTTATCATCCCTTTTCCCTCATGGTGTCTCCCGTTCTCTCTGGTGTCTACTGGTCTATGTAAGCTTCCTGCTTACCCATAGTATTCTTTAAGCTCCCTAACTTCTTTCTTTCTTTTTGTCTTCTTGCCTTTGTGCAAACATAACTAGTTGGTGTTGCCTCTAGGTGACCCTGCTACTCTCTGGTAAACTGTTTACCAATAATACTGTCACTCTGAAGAATGCTATTTGAGAAGTCCTACAGAAGTAGCGAATTAAATATAAAGTAGTCACATCAGGACTATGGCAGGCTGGATGGGAAACTATTTTTAGCAGGAGAATTTTTTCACTGTTCATAAATTTTAGCATGTAATCCAAGAGCCATTTCTTATATATTTATGATAGCAGCTGTCCTAGACCTAACATATTTGCAAGTTGAGGTAAAATTTACAGTTAAGAATAAATATAAACCTTATGAAATAAGGCAGAACTATTCCTATTTTAAACTCTGTGTTCCTTTATATGTCTCCCAAGGCAAATTTGCAAAAGTGGTGGTTCCTGGTATTCAATAGTCAGTCTCATCGTTGTTATTTCATAGATTATTAAATTTTAAGGCTGTGTAGTTTATTAAAATAATCCACTTATAAAAGCTAAGGTAGGGGCTGGCCCAGTGGCACAGCGGTTAAGTTCACACGTTCCGCTTTGGTGGCCTGGGGCTCACTGGTTCAGATCCTGGGTGCAAACCTATGCACCACTTGTCAAGCCATGCTGTGTCAGGCATCCCACTTATAAAGTAGAGGAAGATGAGCATGGATGTTAGCCCAGGGCCAGTCTTCCTCAGCAAAAAAAAAAAAAAAAAAAAAGGAGGCTTATGAGGGCTAATCTTCCTCAAAAACAAAAAAGGAAAAAAAAGTCAAGGTATATATAGTAAAAATTTCATTTTAAGTTTTTCGTTTAATTTTAAAATGCGAAATTATTAGGTTTGTAAACTTTATGTGTGTGCAGGCTCCTTTTGTGAGCAAATAAGAATTTTAAAGAAAAATAAAGATGTGTTCTTAAAGAAATTTAAATTCCTGTTGGAGAAACAAGCCACAAACATGTGCAAATTAAATTTGCAACATAAGAGAGAAATATAGGGAGTCCCAGCTAATATTCTTTTCTACAGTGAGGGCAGGGAGAAGAAAAATCTGAATTGAAATGACAAATAATGACTCAAATAGAAAATAGGCTAATTCCATGGTGTAGTAAGTGTCTGATTAAATGAAGAAGAGGAGGTGACTTAAGGGCTTGAATGCATCCTTATTCTACAGGGGAGCCGACTCCTCCTCCTCCTCCATGCCACGCCCACTCCGGCTCCAGGTATCGGAGCATCGGCCCTAGACAGTGAAAGTATCCTGCTTGAGGATATCCTCACCCTGCTGCAACAATTCTCTACTCCAGGGACTTTTATAGGTTGACTCGGAGAGATAAATTTATAGCATATATAACATTGTTTCTTTGAGAAAATATGCTTTTTGTAAATTGTAGATAAAATTGGCTCTACCGAATTCTAAAGAGCCTAAAAATTCTTTCCTATGGGGAGGCAGCACATTTTAGTGGTTTCACACATGGATTTTGGAAGACACATTGTTTGGGTTGAAAACTTAGGTCTACGTCTTAATAATAGTGTGTAGTATTGTACAAATCACTCATTGCCTTGTTTTCCTCACCCCTGAAAGTAGGGCTTACCTTCATGTGGCTATCTTCAGCTGGAAGGTCAGTTGAGCTGGAAGAAAGTTAGCCTCACCTGCTCGTCCAGCAGGTAGTGCTAGCTGTTGGCCTAGGAGACTTCGTTCTCCTCATGGCCTCTTATTCTGCAATTGCTAGAATGGCTTTTTTACATGGCACTCAGGACACTGCTCTAAGAGGGCAAGGAGGATACTGTAATCCTCTTGAGGCCTACGCCCTGGCTCTTAATAACATCGTTTTCACTGCATTCTATAGGTCAAAGCAAGTCACTTGGCCAGGATAGATTCAAGGGAGTAGAGAAATAGACTCCACCTCTAGAAGGGAGTTGCAGCAAAGGAGCATACACAAACACAAGGATGAGAGGAATATGTGACCAGTAAGCAGTCTTCCACTTGGGGTCTGCTTCGAGGGGGTGGATAACCCCAAATTAAGACATCAGCTGAATCAAGCAATGAAGAAAGGAAAAAAATAGGGCTGCCTTATAGAGTTATATTGATTTTAAATAAGATAACACATGTGAAAGGTGCTTAGCCCAATGCCTGGCGTGTAAATTCTCATCAAATGTGAATGATAATGACGATGATGATGATAATGATTCAATGATTATGACAATACTGGGGAATCAATGCTGGTTGTGGTGTAGGGAAGTAAAATGAATTAGTTTTGAAAGATGGTCTTAGTATTTTTGAACAGGACAAATTGCTCTGGGATGAGATTGGAGAAACAGAGATCAATTGAGAGGCCATTACGGTACTCCAGATGTAAGGTTATAAAGAGTAGAATGAAAGGACAGATATAAAAAAATTTCAAAGAAGAAATGACTAGTCTTTTTCACTGATTGAAGAAAATTAAAGAGAGAAAAGAAGCAGCACAACAAATTATGGTATTGCTGAGTCCACTTCGTAAAATGCCCAAGTCAAGTCGTAATAAGAACACATATCAGGGATTGAGGAGCAGTAGAACATGGCTCTCAACTTAGTGTCATCTGATTCATAATTCTCTGAACGCCATTGCGAAGTGGATGAGTGAAATAATCTTTCAGAACACAAATAATCAAACCTTAACTCATTAGCTTTCAACTTGTGGTCCTCAAGTTTATGTTTTTTCTTTCTAGCCCATTCTCCTTTATATGATGTCTTAATTCTTTCAAGCCACAAAAGAAAGATTGGTAAATATTCCCCATCTCTCTTGCCTACTGTAATTGATTGGTCGTGGCTCTTGGCTGTCTCTGAAGCTCTGTTTGAGAAAGATTTTGACATCTGGCTTGAGGAACGGAGTGCTATGGTTAATTATAAATGTTTGCCAAAAATGAGGGAAAGACTGGTAGTAAACATACTATATTATTTGCCATTCCTGTACTAAGGTGTCATTATATCAACATTAGCATGTTAAAGTAACTAGTTTACTTTCCATATTACTTAGAAGGTAATATAATAAATACATAAATGAATGCAGTGCTTTATTGTCAATAGATGACTTGCATATGAAATTTAGGAGTTGCTTAGCAAATGGGAATAATAGTCTTTAGTTCCGTAAAAATCTTAGGGAGGGGCTGGCCCCATGGCTGAGTGGTTAAATTTGTGCACCCTGCTTCGGTGGCCCTGGATTCGCCAGTTGGACTCTGGGCGCAGACCTACACACCACTCATCTAGCTATACTGTGGTGGCATCCCACATAGAAGAACTGGAACGACCTACAACTAGGATATACAACTAGGTACTGGGGCTTTGGGGAGAAAAAAAAAAAAGAAGATTGGCAACAGATGTTAGCTCAAGGCCAATCTTCCCCTCCAAAAAAAACATAGCTTAAAAAAGAAAAAACCACATATATCTAATAAAACTTTAAAAAAAATATCTTAGGGAAACTAAGCCAGGGCTAGTTTGCATACTGCTTAATAATATTTATCCAAAAACATCTTTGTTAAAATTTTAAATCTTGTGATAGCTTTGTTCATTTTCATATAGATTTTGGCAGAAGAACCTCAAAGTGTAAGTTAGCTGATCTTTTTTAGCCATTTAAAACATTTCTAAGGAATGAAACATTTTATTCATTATTTCATTAAAAGTGGGGTTTTTTGGCCCACAACACCCAGTCTTATTATTCTTACGCTGCTTTATTAGTTATCCTCTTCTTCTTGCCTTTCCTCTAGAAGGGCTGTGTATATGAAGGATGTGGATATGTAACTGGTTCCTCTTGGACCTGCTTTTGCTGTCTCACGTAAATTCTGGCATGTCATGTTTTGATTTTCATTTGTCTCCAGGTATTTTTTTATTTCTCCTTTGATTTCTTCATTGACCCAGTCATTGTTCAGTAGCATTTTGTTTAATCTCCACATTTTTGTGGCTTTTCTGGTTTTCTCCCTGTAGTTGATTTCTAGTTTCATACCTCCGTGGTCAGAAAAGATGCATGGTATTATTTTGATCTTCTTAAATTTATTGAAACTTGTTTTGTGGCCTAATATGTGATCAATCCTGGAGAATGTTCCATGTGCATTTGAAAAGAATATATATTCTGTGGTTTTTGGATGGAATGTTCTATATATATCCACTAAGTCTGTCTGGACAGATGTGTCGTTTAAGGCCAGTGTTTCCTTATTGATCTTCTGTTTGGATGAGCTATCCATTGGTGTAAGTGGAGAGTTAAAGTCCCCTACTATTACTGTGTTACTGTCTATTTCTCCTTTTATGTCTGTTAATAATTGTAAAGCAATAATTTATTGGGGTGAAATTCATGTTACATATGATTAACCATTTTAAAGCAAACAATTCAGTGGCATTTAGTACATTTATAATATTGTGCAACCACCATCTCTATCTCATTCCAAAAAGTTTTCATGAGTCCAAAGTAAAATTCCTTACCTGTTAAGCACTTTCTTCCCATTGCCCCAAATCTGCAGCCCCTAGCAACCACCAGTCTCTCTGCATGGATTTATCTATTCTGTATATTTCTTATAAGTTGAATCATACAGTATGTGACCTTTTGTATCTGACTTTTTTTATTTAGCATAATGTTTTTGAGGTTCATCCAGATTGTGCACATGTCAGTATTTCATTCTTCTTTTATGGCTGAATAATATTCCATTGTATGTATTTACCACAATTTGTTTATCCTTTCATTCATTGATGGACGTTTGGGCTGTTTCCATTTGTTGACTATTGCAAATAGTGCTGTTACATGTGTGTACATGTACTTGTTTGAATATGTATTTTCAATTTGGGGGGATACACCTACTAGTGGAATTGCAGGGTCATGTGGTAATTCTATGTTTAACTTTTTGAGGAACCACCAAATTGTTTTCCACAGTGGCTGAACTATTTTACTTTCCCACCAGCAATGTTTGAGGTTCCCAGATTGTCTACAAAATTTGTTATTCCTCAACACTTTTATTTTCTGGGTTTTTTTTCTTATAGTCATCCTGGTGATTGTGAAGTTGTACCTCACTGTGGTTTTGATTTGCATTTCCCTAATGGCTAATGATGCTGAGCATATCTTCATGTGTTTGTTGGCCATTTGTATATCTTTGGAGAAAGTCTATTCAAGTTGTCCACTTTTTAAATGAGTTGTTTGCCTTTTTGTTGTTGACATGTAAGAGTATACATTTTAGATACTAGACCCTTATCAGATACATGATTTGTTCAGTATTTTCTCCCATTCTGTAAATTCTCTTTTTATTTTCTTGATAATGTCTTTTGATGTACAAAGGTTTTTCATTTTGATGAAGTCCAATTTCTTTTGATTTTGTGCTTTTGGTGTCATATCTAAGACTCCATTGCTTCATCCAAGATAATGAAGATTTACCCCTATGTTTTCTTCTAAAATATTTATGGTTTTAAGCTCTTATATTTAGGTCATTGAACCATTTTAAGTTAATTGTTATATATAGGGTTAGGTAGAAGTCTGCCTTCATTCTGTTGCTTCCTAATTGTGGATATCCAGTGGCAGATAATCATTTGTTGATGAGCGTATTTTTTTGCCCATTGAATGGTCCTGGCACTCCTGTTAAATCAGTTGGCCATAGAGGTATGGATTTAGTTCTGGAGTCTCAATTCTATTCCATTCATCTATATGTCTATCCATATGCCAGGAAACAATATTTTGATTACTGTAGATTTATAGTAAGTTTTGAAATCAAGGTGAGTCTTCCAACTTTGTTCTTCTTTTTCAAGATTTTTTTGGCTATCTAGGATTCCTTGCAATTCCGTATGAATTTGAAGATTGGCTTTTTCATTTTTGCCAAATTGCTGTTGGAATTTTGATAGGGATTGTGTTGAATGTGTAGATCACTATGGGTAGTGTTGTCAGTATTGAGGAATAAGTCTTCCAATCCCTGCACATGGGATGTCTTTTCACTTATTTATGTCCTCTTTAATTTCTTTTAGCAATGTTATATAGTTTTCAGTGTTCAAGTCTTTTATCTCCATGGTTAAATTTATTTCTAGTTATTTTATTCGTTTGGGTGCTATTGGAAATGCAATTATTTTTTTTTCTTTTTCATTTCTTCCTTTTTTGTTTTTTTTGGGGGTGAGGAAGATTTGCCCTGAGCTAACATGTGTGCCAGTCTTCCTCTATTTTTGTATATGGGATACCACCACAGCATGGCTTGATGAGCAGTGTGTAGGTCCATGCCTGGGATCCAAACTCACAAACCCCAGGCCACCAACACAGAGCATGTGAACTTAACCACTGTGCTACTGGGCTGGCCCCTGCAATTGTTTTCTTAATATCCTTTTTGAGTTGTTCTTTGCTGATGTATAGATACACATCTGATTTTTGTTTGTTGATCTTGTACCCTGTAATTTTGCTGAATTCGTTTAATAGCTGTAGTAACCTGATTGTGGGTTCTTTGTGAGAGTAGAGAAAAGCAGCAGATTTGGCTTTGGCTGCTGGCATGTTTATTTATTTAATTATTTTATCTTAAAGAGGCAGTAAAGTATTTCTGATTTTATTTAGAAGCTTCAAAAGATTAAAACAGGCTTCCCATTGTTGTAGCTGGCTTTTTCCAATTGCATATGTAAATATACCAGTTTGGGTGAACTGAAACTGCCCAATGTAAGTATTTCAATTTTTACTAACTTTTATCTTAGTTTTTCAACATTTATACTTTTAATTATAACTTATATTAGAATTCCATTAACAAGTTTTGGTGTTACAATATTGTCTTTGGAAAGCATTCCAAGTTAGACATAACATTTATTCCCAAAGCAAACATCCAGGCAAAGTTGACATAACCTCTTCATATAATATTAGCTTAAACACTTTAATTTTTATAGTCTTATCAACCTGAGTAGCCTAACTGTTGCCCCAGACACTTGCTGGTCAGGTTTCTCACTCTGATTTCTGCCTCTTGATCTTTTAAATTTTTCAAACTGTGGTGAATAGAACAGGTTTGTCTGATGTACTTTAATGTTGGGGGGCCAATAGGGGGATCCTTTTAGCTCATCCAACCTTAGATAGTGTTTTATTAAAACCTTCATTTTAACTTTATTCATGTCTGTTCGATTTATCCCATTTTTCTTTTTAATAACTAGCTAAAGATTTTCATCCTGTTGGGATGAGTCCTGTGACTCTTCCCTTTCTGATTTCTCTTTGTTAACTTAATGTTTTCATTAGCATCTGTAAGACCATGAGAAGAAGCTGAGACCCCAAGTTTGATTAAATTTTTAAGACTAGACATTGTATTTTCCTTTTAATACGTACCAATAAAACAGCTGTTTATCATGAGAGCTCTCTAAAAAGTTTCCCAACTTAAGGATCCATTGTTTGGTCATTTTTTTCTCTGGAGTCTAAAGAATATTGTGGCACGTGGTATTACAAAAGAAAATCATCCCTCTTTAGACATTGCCTTATAGCTATAGGTCAACCAGTCAGCCAGTTTCTCCCAAGGGGCTCTTAGGTAGAATAGATGCAGCACCTCCATGTTAACACTTTTAAAAGGAAAGACAAATAAACAACAAATATCCAACAAGCACACTTTCCGAAAAACCCTCGGCCACAAACAGAAGCCAAAACAAAGACTAAAACCAAAACCAAAGTGGTTCCAGTCCCAGCTTAGTCCGTGTCCTACACTCATGGGCCACCCAAGAAATGAAGACCCACTATGCAGATCTTCCCAAATGAGCAAGGACAAGGGACCTCGGTCTGCACACTTGGGGCCTTACCAAAATCTGGCCAGGGCGTCACGACTTCAAAACAAATGGAGCCCAGGGGGCTGCCAGGTACCCATTATTTTTGGCCAGTCTTGTTGTAAAAGGTTAACTAACATAAAGACAAAAAAAAAAAAACTACCAGCTACTTACAAGAGATGTCTTGCTAAGCCCTGAACCTAGTTTCCTCCACCACCAAAGCAAAAGCGCCGTGGGCCAACGACGTCTGGCTAGCAGCCAGTCGCTTGGGGCTGTCCCTGAGACAAGGGGCTCAGGCAGCTGCAGGACAACTTCCAGGAGAGGCCTTTAGCCAGAGGCCGGTGTGCCACAGGCGAGACGTTCCCCTGGGACATGGTCTCATCTGGGTCACCAAATTGATATCAAACCTGAAGTGAGTTCTCTCACCCGTTGTGTAGCAAGCCAATCTCTGACACCGAGTGTAGTGGAAGAAAGTAGGACTTCATTATTGCACAGCGCTGAGCAAGGAAAAAGGGCAACTAATGCTGAAATCCCAAACTCTCTGAAAAGCTAAAAGGAGGGGTTTTTATTTGGGGTTTTAGGTAGGGGAGGGGAAGCATATGGCCTTGCTGGTCAGGGCTTTCCCACCAGCCTGGGTGTGGCCTTGAGGCTACTTACAGAGAAGAGGGAGCCCATGATGTTGCTGGTCAGCAGCTTTCCCTCCAGCCTGTATCTCTTTGCAGGGAGGAGATAATGAATCCAGGTGCTTGTCCTTGGCTGTGTCTGTCTCCATGGCAGATAGTGGATTCTGGAGCCAGGAAGCCAGGGAGTAAGCAGGGAAAGAGTGCTTTGGTTTTAACTCCACATATGCTGGGTTTAATGTCAGGGAACAGTATCAGGGTCAGTATCAAGTTAAGGATGTACATTGTAATCTCTAGGGAAACCACTAAAAGAAAAGTAAAAGAATGTATAAATATCACTTAACAGAGTGGAAAAATATAACAAAATATTTTATTAATCCTAAAGAAAGCAAGATAGGAATCAATGAAATTAAAAAAACATACATATACAATAACTTTCGATAAACATCATAGAAAATAAATCCAATTGTTGGTTCTTCAAAAAGGTTAATAAAATTGATCAGCCCCTAGCAAGATTCCTCAAGAAGAATCCCAGTTTGGTTTTACATTTAAAAATCTGTTAATGTAATTCACCACATAAATAGATTAAAGAAGAAACGCCATATAATCAATTCAATAGGTTCACAAAAAGCATATGATTAAACTCAACATTAATATATTTAAAAAACACTTTTGGCAAACTAGGAATATATTCTGATAAAGAATATACCAAAAAAAAATCCTACAATCATTCTTAATCCACATCATTCTTAATTCTGAGAAATTAAAAGCATTTCCTTTTTAATCAGAAACAAAACTATCTCATTTGACCATTTCTATTCATTATTGAACTGGTGAGCCCATCTAGTACGGTTGAAACACCCTAAATAATAGTGAATAAAGGTTTTAGGGTTGAATAAAAGAAGCTAAACTGTCATTATTTGTAGATAAAGTGTTTGGATAATGAAAAACTAAAAGAAACTATTAGAATAACGTTTAGCAAAGTTGTGAGACATGTTCAATATATAAAACTCAATTGTAGTTTTAAATTCCTCTTACAATTGAAACAATAAATAGTAAACTACCTAGGAATACATCTAACAAAATAGGTGAAGACTTTTAGAGCAGAAAATTATAAAGTGTTTTTGAAAGAAATTAAAGATAATCTAAATAAATGAAAAGATACGCTATATTCATGAACTGGATGATCTTTAATCATGATAACTATGAAAAATCTCCCAACTGATTTACAGATTCAGTGTATTTTCAAACAAAATCTATAGGTTTTTGGTGAAAATTAAGCTGTTTTTAAAATTTATACGTAAGAGTGAAAGCCAAGAATAGCCAAGACACCCCTGAGGAACGAGGTGGAAAAAGTTGCACTATCACATGTCAAGACATATTCAATGTTGTAGTAATTAAGACGTTGGTTATTAGCATAGACACAAATGGCACAACATCAGAGATCCCTGAAACAGTCCCAGACATGTATGGAATGTGGTATATCACAGGTAGCATTGTAGATCAGTTTGGGGAGAATGAACTAACTGTTCAGTAAAAGGTGTTAGGTCAATTGGTGATTCATACAGGGAAAAAAAATGAGATTGGATCCCTACGTCACATTATATAAAAAAATAGATTTCAAGGAAAGACCTAAATGCAAAAGGCAAATCTTAAAACTCTTAGGAAAAAAAATGGAAGAATATCGTTATGACTTAAGAGGAGGGAAGAATTTCCTCATCAAGATACAAAAAAGTGCAAACTATATAGAAAGGAAACATTTACGTTAAGAACTTCTGTGGATCAAAAGACATCACAAAGAAAGTGAAAAGGGAAACTCAGGGAGCAATATATAGCACCTGCAAGGATTTGTAACTTTCTAGAGTATATAAAGAGAAACTTAAAAATCAACAAGACATGCTAATAGAAAATCGTCAAAACATGTATTTCCCAAAAGAAGGAAACATGAATGGCCAGTTACAGGTATGAAAAGGTGATCAACGTAAATAGTAAACAGAACAATGCAAATTTTAACCAAGGAAATGATAAAATTCATAGCAGTTACTCCTGGAATCGTGAGAGAAAAATATGATTAAGGAATCACATTGTGTTAGTTAAGATATGAGTTTAGCTGCATTTGACAGAAACCTCACAGAGTGACGTAAACAAGATGTCGGTTTATTTCCTCGTCTTGGAGCAGATGGAAGACCCTCTAGATGTGACAACCTCGCTGTCCTCGGCTCTCTAGACCAGGCTCCTCCTGCCTTTCTGTTTGATCTTTTGAGCACTGTCCTCATCCACGTGGTTACTGCACCTCAGCAGCAACGCTGTGTTTCAGGTATCAAGAGGAGCAGAGGAATAAGTGACCTTCTTACGGCCACTTCCTGGAGGTTCCACACATAATTTCTCTTCATGGTCTTCTGGCTAGAATTCAGTAATTTTTAGATGCAAGGAGGCCTGAGAAATGTACCCAGCTGAAAGTCAGGAGTTCTAAAACAGGGAGAAGAGACCACAGATAGTTGGGGGGAAGCAGCAATCGCTGCCACAGGCTCACATGGGCAGGGTAGGAGGAGAAGGCATCGGAGGTATCAGTGTTTCTGTTTCTCAAAGAAGGGTGGTGAGTATAGGTGTTTCTTAAGAATAATTTTATACCTTCCCTATAAAATATATATTCTTTTGTTTATATGAAATGTTTCATTATTTAAGTTAAATCAGTGGATACTTTTCGGTCTTTATTTTGCTTGAATCTCTTGCAACATATCATATTGTTGCTCACACCCTCTAGACATTTGGATTTTTATTGGCAAGAATCTCCTGCTTTTTCTCTTATTTCTCCATCCATTCCTTTTCAGCCTCCTGGGCTTCACTTTCTCTGCAGGGGGAAAAAAGGCCTTTTCCTAGATGTCCCTCACTTGTCTCCATAATTATTTAGGATAGTTTCAAATTGGCTAATGGGTTTCCTGGACTTGGAAAAATTGCAAGAGAAAACTAATTATATGGTAAATATTCAGATTTTATCACCTTTTATTCATAATACTCTAGCCGTATATGGGACAGGGGAGGTTAGCACATTATTTTCTTTGTAATTTCAAATAAATAGTCTTTATACCAAAAGAACAAATAATTCTAGAGTGAGTCAAAAGTACCAGTGCATCTTGTACAGGTAAGAAAGAGCAACTATTCCCATAAATATGTACATATAACATCATTAGAATAAATCTTGGAAATGACTCACATTCTTGTAATCGTGTATTCACATATCATATCTTTTTATAAAAACTCATCAACTTACTTAACCATCCAGAATAATTACCACATTTCCCAGTCATCCTTGCAGCTAAGTATGACTGTCTGACCTAAGTGTTGGCCAATGGCATGTAAACAGAAGTCATTACTTGCTAAATTTTAGTGTATGTTAACAGAGAGTATTTCTTTTTTCTGATAGGAAGAAATAGTCTCAGGCATACATATACATTTGAAATGTTTTATCACATGATTTTTTTTTGAAAGCAAATAAGGTAAAATTCAGTTGGTCAGCATTCCAGTTTCAACTATATGTCAGGGACTGTGTCTGTTCTGGGAATAGAGGATTGTACAAATTACAGTCCAACGTTCAAGGAGCGAACAGTCCAGAGGAACTCTAATTGAAGGCCATGGTAGAGAGAGGTATGCCCTAAGTGCTGTGGAAGCTCAGAGAAAAAGCCAAAGTTAGCCAGGAAACTCAGACTCAGGAAAGTTGACAAGCCTAATGTAAGTTTATAAAATAAAAATGTTTAAAAATAGCATCTGAAGATCTCAGTTATTATAAGCATTTTAGATATCTGTTACATTAAAAAACTAAAATCAGTCCTAATGTTATTGTAGGGGGTAGAAGTGAGAGTGAGGGAAGGAATACAAGTGAACTCTATTAATTTTTGAAATATTTTATCGATTTCATAGATTTTTTCTATAATAATTTTATAACCAGAAAAAAAATTTTTTTAATCCAGCATGCAAACATAATATGATTTTTTTTAAATGTTGCAACCCAGCTTTTTTGATTTAGCAACATGGTTTTCTTGAGATTCCTGGACTCAAATCATAACTTTATCTTAAGAAACTCAATCACTTAACATATTGCATGTTTCGTCATATCTTTTTGATGTTTTCTTTTAAGTTATGTGGAACAGAATCACAGCACTTCACTGTTACTCCAGTGTAGATATTGTCTGGCATTAGAATTTAGGCAGAGACTCCAGATGCGTTCATTAGTTCTAACAGGTTGCAAGAAGGAAAAGATTATACACCGTTCTTAATCTTAACATCGTACCTGTCCATCATCACTTACAGTTCTCGCCATCTCGTGTGTAACCATTTCTTTTGACGCAAAGTTCCTCAAACTCATTTCTCTTTATTGTGATTTTATAAGATGGCAGAAAGACCCATTTTCATAGACATTGCCCTTCACTTTGAAAAACTGAAAAGTGGGTAGTCACATCTCATCATGCTCACAGCCTTCAGGAGCTCCTCTCACTCGCACTATGTTGTTTTGAAGCTCTTTCTCCAAGCCGACTTACTAAGCCAGGACTTCTTTCTGGTGTCATTCAGATACTGTACTTATGTTACTCTCTCTGATTCAGTTTTCAAGCAAAAATGAAGTCTTTAAATGATTTTTTTTCTCTTGTAGACTTTGCCTTCAAAAGAAACGTTTTTAAATACTACGCAAATGCCTTGCCTGCAGTCAGCTTCAACTTGGAGTAGCTGTGGACACAATTCAAAGTCTCAGATATTAAAAGAACATGTGTCAGAGTTAGATTCTTCTTTTCATTCTGTCCTATCGTTACCATCAGGTAAGCTTCCTTATCAAAAATTTCTAAGTAACTCTGGATATTTTCTATGGTGAAATCTAATCCTATAATTATAGGGAATCTAATAAAATTTTATTTTATCAGTTGTTTTGTCACTGGATATTAGAACTAAACAGTTTCCGTAGAATTAATCTAGTCACATGCTGAGTTAATGTTCTATCTTTGCAAGTTGATTCTTTAATTCCTCGGAGACCATTTTGATTTACATTGGGAAATAACTAGCTTTTGATTTTTTTTTTTTCTTAAAAGATTGGCACCGGAGCTAACAACTGTTGCCGATCTTCTTTTTTTCTGCTTTTTCTCCCTAAATCCCCCTAGTACATAGTTGTATATTTTTTAGTTGTGGGTCCTTCTAGTTGTGGCATGTGGGATGCCGCCTCAGCATGGCCTGATGAACGGTGCCATGTCTGCGCCCACGATCTGAACCAGTGAAACCCTGGGCCGCTGAAGCAGAGCGTGCAAACTTAACCACTTGGCCATGGGGCCGGCCCTGATCTTCTTTTGGGTGTTAAATTTTTAGCATTTTAGTGTTAACATGGTTGAGCTTATGGAAATATTTCTCAGTAAGTCAATGTTCCTTTTCTAATGTGTTTTGGCATGGAATGTTCCCTGACATATACTATTCCTCCATTTATAATAAGCATTGAATTTCTCCCAGAGAAAAACATTGTTCATTTTTAGATATATAGTCATGCGACACTTAACAAAGGGGATATGTTCTGCGAAATGTATCCTTAGGTGATTTTGTCGTTGTGTGAACATCATAGAGTGTACTTACAAAAACTTAGATGGTACAGCCTACTACACACCTAGGCTGTATGGTACTAATCTTATGGGACCACTGTCGTATATGCAGTCCGTCATTAACCGAAAACGTCCTTATGCGGTGCATGACTGTAGTCAACTTTTGAACCTCAAGAATATTTATAATCTACAACTGAGTAAATGATGCATATACATCCCCATGTCCCTAAGGTGGCTTTAAGTTTCCAGTTCTTGGTTTCTGTTGGAGCGTTTCCAGTCTTGTCTATATCGGAACTGAAGTGCATGTTTAGGGTAAAAAAGGAAACATTCTTCCACTGTTTATCTCTGGTTCTCCTCTTTATGGGAGGATCTCTCGAATGGACTTTTGTTTCCTTTTCAGCTTTTGGTTCTAATCACCCAGGGACTGCTCCTCTTTGTAAAACACTATTTTTTGTACCTCTTCCCTGCCCTGAATCTTAGTTTGGTTTTACCAGTATTAGAGTGGTTTCTTAGCTATATCATACTTTGAAGTAAGTCTCTGGCAGGAACTATTTGATTCCATCTTTGAGGAAACCTTAATAATAGAAAGAAACAATAATAAATGTAACAGTAATCATGCAGCTAACATTTGGTTTTAGCATACACTGTGCCCTATAAGCACATCCCATTTTCTTGTTTAATTCTTGCAACAACCCCATGAAAGTAGATACTGTTGTCCTCTTTATCTTATATGCGAAACAATGGAAGCTCAGAGATGTTAAATTACTTATCCAAGACCATACTGCTATTAAATGATGGAAGCAGGATTTGACCTGAGGTAGCCATTCTCCAAAGCCACATTCCTAACCGTTACTCTTTACTGCCTTTCCGTTTTCTTATTAGTAAATTTGTTTCTCTGATGACATATCCCTGAGAGCTGGTATAAATATCCTTGATCTTAATCCTATCTCCCCTCTAAGAAGTTAAGATTTGCTTCCCCATCTGCTCTTTAGAGTTATCCATTTCTTGTGTGCTTAATTAATAAAAATCTGAATACCTGCTGTATACTAGGTACTAAGTAGATGCTAGGAGTATAAACACAAATAAATCCCTTGAGGTACTTGCATTCTACTTTTAAAACAGCTATAATCTAAAAGTGTAATGAAATGTTATGTTTTAATAAAAGCCCACAGATCACAGCGTGGGTACTAAGGATGGTGTATGAGTGGAACAAAGACCTTCCCTAGTTACATTATGTTCTCCCACAAGTCACGGAGAACAGTGGTAGAATAGGTGATATTCTCTTTATAAAACTGAGTGATATTTCTTTGGATAAACAAACTTACGTTTTGCCAATTAGAAAATATCATAATCCTGAAATGTTTAAGCAGCATAATTAATTTGTATTCTCATTTTCATTTTGTCACATAGTTTCATATGATCATAGTATAATGCTAGGATTGAAATCCATCCTACCTCTCCCCCTTGGGACAGACTCCATGATGATGCTCATGAACCCATTTATTTATTTTTTTTTGCATATTATTCCACACTTGAGTATGGATCTACCATTAAAGTACATCATTTGAAGGAGATACTTTGTTTAAAATTGAGACCTTTCCTGGGTCTATCATGATTTATGTGTTCATAATTAATTTTCTTAAAATGAAATACCTTCTATCAGTAGCAAAACTTTCAATGTATCAACTGCTTTATAAAATATTTCTTTGTTTCTTAGGAAAACATTTGGGTGTCTCATTAATAAATGCTTTTTAAGTTGATTTTGCTTTTACATTGATTGAAGGAAAAAAACTAATTAATAAATGTGAAGCACATCTACTTTGTTACTTAGCTTCTCTTTTGGTTGTGAGAGTACAGAATGTAAACAGCAAATTGAGCATCGAAGTCTCTATTCAAAGGAAGAGAGCATTTGTCAATAGGTTTTAATCTTTGTAAAGTAGATTCATTTTGTGATTCATAATATTAGTAAAGTAAGGGATTGTGAAACGATATTTTCATAAAAGGTTGCATCTGAATTATAGTGGTTTCTCCTCAAGTAATTAAAACCATGTAATTCTATCATTTGGAACCCTCATTAATTCGAATGCAGTTTGTGGGGGTGTGGTGGAATGGACTTGGAGTCAGCCAGGTTTGGTTGGATGTTTTTCTTAAACTCTTGGGTACATTTGTTTCATCTGTGAATATTTATTAACATTTGTAATTTTGTTCATCTTCTGTACTGTTTTAGTTTATGAAGTTGTTCATCATTAGCTTTTATTTACTACATATGACCAGCAATTTCGAAAACACTGCTACTGATATGCTTGGAAACAGCATTTTGCCACTTCTGATAGTTCTGACTTTTTAAGCTTTTGCTTATTTTTCTAAGTTTATGTGCTATTTATAGAAATTAAGCAATCGTAATATTAGAGTCTGTGGAGAGTGGTGCTCACTGAAAGTACTTTTACTTGATTTTTCCAGATGTGCCTCTTCATTTTCATTTTGAAACACTGTTTAAAAAGACTGAAGTAAAAGGAGATCTTGCAGAAAATAAATTTGTAGGAGACTGTATCATATCTCCATCACCTGGTATGTCATTGACAAATCTTGTACTTATATACCGTTTACATCTTTCATATACTATTTTTGCTTTCTAAGGAAATAAAATTCAACAAAGGAATAAATGTAAATCCTTAATTTTTAATATTCATGTTTTAAAAATCACACCACACACAAATAGAAAAATTTACAGGAGTAATCCTAAAATAAATGTGTGATACTTATTGAATGAAAATTATGAAATGTTATTGATAAATTAATAGAAATTTAAATAAACATGGAGAAACAGCATTCCTGGATGGTAAGATTAATAAAGATATTAATTCTTCCTGTTGGTTTACATATTTAATGCAATGTAGCTTCAAGTTGTAATAGAATTTGGTTAACTTAACAAAACAATTCTTAAGCCCATTGGGATGAATAAAAAGGAGACTGTAAAAGGAATTGCTAGAAAAAATCTTGAGAGAATCTAGCCTAACCACATATGGAAACATGACAAAAATCTCTTGGTGTAGATTCTGTTTTGCTTACATTTAGGAAAATGGATCCATGATGAGGCGGAGACAAAGCTTATTTATTATATAAGGGAAGAATTGTAAATCAATAAGAAAGTGGAGAACTAGTCAATAAACAGTATTGTTAGTATTTGAGGGTAGAGTTTCACACTTATTTCATATCATGTATCAGAATAAATTCTAGTTGGTTCCATGAATTTTACATAAAACACTAAAATTACAAAAAACTTGAAGATTTATAATGAAACATTTATGAGTACTCTGAATGGGAGTGTGGGGACATTGTCTATGCTTGGAAGCAATCAGAAGAAGACAGAAAAACATCAACATATTTTGACTATGTGCAAAGCTAAAATCTTCTCAACATCAAAAAGTCATACATTTCCAGATGAAATAATCATCTACCTCAAAAATTCAAGAATTACCTGCATGCCTGTTAGAACTGGAGTCCTGAAAGGTAGGAGATTTTAAAATACATTTATGAAAATCAGTAGCTTAAATAAATGCCAGTAATAACCAGTTAGAATATGTAAAAGACTAAATTATCCTAGACATACTGATAATGAAAATATGAAATATCTAAGATTAAACTTCAGGGACCTACATGAGGAAAACTTCAAAAGTTTACTGAGGAACATGAGGGTGTGCCTACATGGAGAGAAATACCCTGTTCCTGTCAGAAGATAGCATTGTGACTTAAGATGTCAATTTTCCCCAAATTAATTTATAATGTAATTCTAATCAGAATCTAATCAGAATCACATATTCTTCTTTTGGAACAAAGTTATTCTTAAGTTTATCTCAGAGAGAAAGTTAAATAGCCAATAAAATTTTTAAAAGATCAATAAGATGTCAGATATCATCTGTATCTTTGTATATTTGTATTTATAAATATGTATATTTATAAATATACATAAGTATGTATCTATGTATATTTATAAAGCTGTAACTATTAAAGTGTTGTGGTACTGATGGAAGCCAGAGTAAGGGAACTAATCAAAGCCTAGCGATAGACCCAAGGGCTCATTATATGATAAAGGTGGTATTTCCTATCAGTGTGGAAAGGATGGCCTGATCAGTAAATTGTGCCAACAAACAGTTCTTACGAAGCATTCCTTACACGCCAGCACTGGCCAAAAGGCTTTATATTTGTTAATTACTTTAATCTGCACAACCCTATAAGGTAGGTATTGTTATTATGTTTCTCCTTGACTGACTTCCCCCAATCACAGTTGAGCCAGGATTCAAATCCAACCAGTCTGGCTCAGAGTCCATGCTTTAAACAACCAGGTTTCTTCCGTAATCAGTGGCATTAAATAATGACTTTCTGGAAAAAAATAAAATAAAATGAGATCTCTGCCTCATAGAGCACATTAAAACAAATGTAAGATGGATGAAAATTAAAATACATTCCAAATGATTAAAGAGTGAAATCTTAAAAATATCTTCAAAGAATTAGAAGGAAAACCAGGTGTATTTAATGATAAGGGAAACGATAATAGCTAACATTCACTGAGCGCTTGTGTGCCAGACACTGTGCTAAATATTTACTGTTTTTTCCGATTACATTAAGAAGTTTAAACATTATAATCAATTCTGGCAAGACTATGTAGTGAAAACAGGACCGTCAAAGATTTCAGGTAGCATTAAGAATTGATAGAAGTCTCTTGGGAAGTACTCTGAAACGCATGACAAGGCCTTTAAACTACGTGTTTTTTAAATAAACTCATTGAGGAAAAAACTGCATTTATTTCCTCACAATGAATGTTTACTAAACTGTTGGTTCTCTATTCTGATCCAGCAATCCATTTCCAAGAACCTAGTCTAATCCTAAATATGCAACCGCCTTGATGCACAGATATATTCATCTTAATGTTATTTGTAATCGTGAAAAACTGGGAGCAAGTTGAAGAGCACAATAGGGATGTGGTTGACTGTTTACCACAGTGGAATACATAGCTTTTATTATGTAAGTTCATGTAAAGGTGGGAAATCAGAGAATGTTAAATTATATAAAAACAAAGTTTTCCTTCTACATATGGTATATTTATGACTATGTACAAGTGTTTATTCTTCTGTCGACCAAATGCAACCCTTTTTGGGATCTGATTTGAACAACTCAGCTGTATACACACAAACACAGTTTTTGAACAACCAGAGAAATGTGAACATGGACTGGCTGTTGGGTACTAATGAACTGTTAATTTTGTTAGCTGTAGTAATGGTGTGGTTGCATAAATACACACACACACACTTGACCTGTTTGTTAGAGTCAAGGTGACACATATGGAGATGACAAGATAGGGTGTATGCGATTGGCTGTAAAATACTCAGCAAAAAGCAGTGGGTGGGGAGATGAAACAAGATTGGTCATGAGTTTGAAATTGTTAATGCTGAATGACAGGTGCATGGGAGTTCACTATTCTAGTCTCCATTTGTGTTTGTTGAAATTTTTCCACAGTAAGAAGTTATCCAGTGGTTACTAGAGGGGAAACGGGTGATTAGGCACATGTGTGTGGTGACGAACTGTAATTAGGCTTTGGGTGGTGAACATGATGTAGTCTACACAGAATTAAAACTGTATTACAATGTACACCTGAAATTTATATAATGTTATAAACCAATGTTACCGTATTTGAATAACAACAAAAAAAAAACATTTAAAGAGAGAAAAAAAATGAAAGCACTAAGGACAAGGAAGAATTGCCTATACTTAGGGGAAAAGACTAAATAAGTACAGGAAAATATAGGTTATGTTTTTTCATGATATAATTCTCCCTGAAATTTATCCTGAGACTAAATTTTTTTAAAAAAAGAAAAAAATGTATGCACAAAGATGATTATTTTAAGAATGTCCATAATAGAAATAATATAACAATTAGGTCTAAACAGCTAAGGAACAGTTAAATGGTACTGTCTCTAATCAGAGGAATGTTAGACAAGCATCTTAAAAAATAATGAAGTTATCAGATTAAAAAATTACAATTATACATATATGCAAGTAGAAATTGTAACATTTGGAATATGAATATGAAATGTATGTACGTATGACTGAAAAGGAATATGCAAAAATGAAGTTATATGCTGTGAGATGAGTGAGGTTAGATGATTACATTTCCTCTAATGTTGGTGTTATTTATCTGACTTAAAAAATAGGGCCGGGGCTGGCCCAGTGGCGTAGTGGTTAAGTTTACACGTTCCGATTTGGCAGCCTGGAGTTTGCCAGTTCAGATCCTGGGCACGGACTTAGGCACCCATGCACTGCTTATCAAGCCATGCTGTAGCAGGCATCCTACATATAAAGGAGAGGAAGATGGGCACGGATGTTAGCTCAGGGCCAGTCTTCCTCAGCAAAAAGAGGAGGATTGGTGGCAGATGTTAGCTCTGGGCTAATTTTCCTCAAAAAATAAAAAGGGCAATGTAAATGTGTTAGACACAAAATTAATAGTTATGTATCAACAATGTAATGACATGTTAGTAATAGGAAATTAAGAGTTAGGAATGGAAGACATTTGAGTTGAATGCTGCAGTCATATTAGGCAAATCAGTGACGCATTCTTTTGTATCCCAGTCTCTGCCCTATCTTCTCATTCCATACCATTCCCAACACAGATAATTAAGCATTAATTAGTTTTCATCCTATGTAAATATCTGTCTTAAATAGCTGGTCATTAGTTTTTTATTTTTACTGTTAAAGATTTCTACAGAATTAAGTGAAACTAGAGTCCAGCATCTATTGAGCAAACTCTGCGGGCAGGCAGACTGTTAAGTGCTGAAGAATCAAGGGAGAATCACAGGAAGTCAAAGGAATTAAAATCTTACAGGGGAACAGACACACCAATAACTATTAAATGATGTGATGAGCACAGACACGATACAGGTGTTCTAAAAAGAGGGCGTGGATAATCCTGCCTAAGGGAAGGCAGAGGGAGAATGTTAAGGCTGTTGGGAAAAAGAACAAGACAAGGAACTCCAGGAAGACGATACCAACGGTAACTTTATGTACTTCATTCCAAGTTAGAGGAAGAAGAGGGAAGTGTTCCAAATCAGCTTCTCAAATGACTTGGGGAATAGCCTTAGACTCAGTAAGTGGAATAGGGTCTGACATTCTGCATTTCCAACAAGATCCCAGGTGATTCAAATATTGTTGGCCCTTATTGAATGATAAGGTTTTACAATGGTGTGATGTGTTCAGGTATACGCTTCGCCTGGGATTCATGCAGGGTAAACTGTGAAGGCGAGTAGATGGAGGTTTGTGTGCTCTGCCAGAGCTTGGACTTGATCTGTAGTGTCCGTTAGAGTTGGCAATTACAACAGCACTGCTGACTTCAGGTAAAAAGGAAGTAGGAAAAGGAGAATTGTAGAGGACTGAAGAGTGAATAGATTAATTGCAAATCATGAGAAATACCAGATAAAGCCAACTTAAGGGTCCGTACTCATCAAAATATTCAGTCATGAGAGACAAGGCAGTGGAACTGCTTCGGACACAAGACCACTTTGGAGACCTGACAAGTGAATGCGAGTGAGCAGAGTTTTCTATAAAGAATAGTATAGGAATAATTGGTGAAATTTGAATAAGGTCTACAGTTACCTAATAGTATTAATTTCTGGATTTTGACCATGTGGCTATATAAGAGAATGCACTTGTTTTTGAGATATTGGATGTATTTATTGAAACATATGGAGGTATTCAGAGTAGAGGGGCATCATGTCCGCAACTTCATTTCATCAGAGCTGAAAAAGATAAAGCAAATGTGACAAAATGTTAACATTTGGGCAATCTGAGTAAAGAGAATATAGGAGTTCTTTGCACGATTGCAGGTTTTCTTAAGTCTGAAATTATGTCAAAATAAAGTTGTTTTTTAGCGTGGCCAGGCAAAAGAATAGCACAACCCACATAAGCAAGCCAGAAATCTAGGACTCAGCCTTCACCCACACTTCATATCTAAACCAATTGTCAACACCATCTCATTTCAAATCTGCTGCTCTATCTTTTCTACCCCTTTCACAGTCCAATCTAATGATCCCTCATCTATACTGCTGAAATAGTCTAATCAATTTTTCCCTCCAATCCCTGTGATCTTTTCAAAATGCAAATCTAATTCTCACACCTGATCCCCACCTCCATTCCTTTGAAACATTTGACAGAGACAAGTCTCCAAAGAGGACCCCTAAAACTCTGCCTGCCTAGGCTGGCTGCCTTTTGGTAGTTTTTCACATCTTACTCTCCGCTACCAGCTGCTGTTCAGGTGCCAGATCCACCCTGCTCCCTGCTGCCTTGGGCCATTGGATGTACCATTCTTTCCTTCCCTTTGCCATCAGCTGCTGCTGTTCATTTGTGAAATCGATCACTTTATTTGGGGAAGCCTTTGCTAGGGCTCTCTTGCTAGTTCTCTATTATGTACTCTCATAACTTCTCTCAATAGTACTTCTCTATCACATTAGTTGCAGTTTTTAAGATAGTGCTTGTAAATTACATCAAGGGCAGGGAGTGTGGCTGTTTTTGCTCACCACTGTGACCCCGAGCTGTAACAGTGCCCAGCGTGTAACTGGCTCTCTACAAAGCTGCTGAATGAATGAATGAAAGGGAGAAAGGGAAAGCAGGAGAAATACAAGACCTGGTCAAGGTGGGGTTTTAGGATGGAATCCAGGAGAGGATTTGGGAAAGCAAAAATGGAAGGTCTGGGAGGGTGATTATAGACAGACAGGTAAGCAGAATGTGTGCAGTTAGATTCTGAATTATCATGTATTTCCTACTGTTTCAAGAGTCCATTGTAACCTTGCAAGATACAAAAGAGTAAGAATGATAAATGTAAAGAAAATTTTTGAGTAAAACTCAATAAAAAGTATCACCTATGTGAAGGTTGTTTTCTTCACAAAGTTAGATGTGCTTTAAGGAGAGTGGTGAATAGCTTTTAGAAGGGTAAATTGTCTGGAATTTGCTTCAATACTCCAAAAATGTTTCCATTCAAACAAATGTAGGCACTACTGGAACCACATGTGCCAGGCACATACACATTTTAAAACCTCTCACAATTCTGGTTACCCTTTCTTAGCAATGAGTTGAGAATTACGCCTGCCATCTTATTTTCCTATTTAACATCTTTCTCCGCATTCCTTTTTTGGGGTGGTAAGAAATCTTGGGGGCCATCTTAGAATTCTGCCTAACATTTCCCCTGAGCTCTTTGAAGTCAGTTTTCCTGTATCTAGTTTTGCTTCATGTGAACCTCATTCTCATTCCTTTGCAGTACTTTTTATTCCTTCTCTGGTAACTTTTAGGATAGCTTCATTGTCATGTACTGTATAATTTTTTTTTCATTTGCTTTGTTTGACACTCCCTGAAATCTTACGGTTAACATCATTGATTCTGAAAACGTTTTTGGCTATCATTTCTTTGAATATTGCCTCCCATTCATTCTATCCTCTCCTCTCTTACCCCAATTCAGTTTGTCTTCCTTTTTTTCTTTCATGTTTTCCATCATTCTATTCCTTTGAGTTGTGGATTTCTCTTCCAACCCAATGACTGTCAGTTTCAGCTGTGTCCATTCTATTCAGCTCAGTTAGTGATTATTTTGTTTTTAAATTTAAGCAATACTCCATTTCTGAGATTTCCCTAGGCAATATTAGTTGCTTTAAAAACCTATTAACGTGTATTCTGTGAACCCATTAACTATTTCTTGAGATGGTTCTTGCATTTGTTTGCACCTCATTTGTTTCTTGGTGTCAGCATGTTTTGGAGTCCTGGTTGTGTGCTCGTATTTACAGGAGAGAGTCGCTGTTAAGGCTAACCTGCCACAGCTACTTATGGGACCCTTGTCATGGAAGGGGCCGATTTGCACTCCTATTTTCAGAGGCAGCTGGGGAGGGGCAGGGCAGGTTTCAAAGTGGGGCACATTGCCTTCTCTCTCCACCCATTTCTCTCTTCAAGGCTCTCAGATTTTATCTGTAAATCTCATCAAGAAGCCCGCCTGAGGTATCAACACGTGTAGCCAGCCTGCAGTTGCACCAGACAGCTGTCCTGCTCCCAGTTTCCCTTTCCTCCAGGTCTGCAGCCCCTTTGGTGTTGATCACATCTTTCTGGCAGTACTTTCCCACGGCCTCCTGCGCAGAGTTTGCTCTTCAGTCAAATTCCATATTGGTATTAGTCTTTCAGAGATTCCTCACAAATTCTGCTCTACTTACAAGTTCCTTTTTTCGCTTGCTAATGTGGATGTGTATGGGCAGGTCTGTGCATGTGTCTGTGTATGTAAAAATTTTGTCTAACATTTGTAGGGTGCTTTGCCATCTTGAAATCAAAGCCCAGGTCACTGGTGGTAGGCCATGCTCTTTTTTCCAGTGTTGGTGAGAATCCGGCACTTCAGCCTACATTTCTTTTTTCTATTCCTTTCCACATCTCCAAACCCTTCAAGAAAGAAGCCAGTTTGGTTACTAATGTAGTACTGGAAACTTGGGGTTCACACAGACAACAATAATCATGATGAAACTAACATTTAATGAATTCTTAGCATGTCAGATATCCTTCTAATGTCTGCTACAGAAATCAATTCATTTAATCCTCATAATCCCAGGATAGCTGCTCTTATTCCTATTTTATAGATACGACAACCAAGGCAAAGAGATATTAAGTGACTTAAAGTTTTAAAAAACTCATTGTTTTAAAACAGTGAAAGAATGGTGCTAGTCACTCTCAGAGGTGGATGGAATCGGTCCTGGCTCTCCAGAAGTCCCAGTCTGTTCTGATTCTGTAGAGTCTTACTTGGTCCTGAATTATCTCCAGATTTAAGGGTGAGCAGAAACTAACACACAGATCCAGATCAAATTCAGCCAGGATTTACAGATGTGAACCAATCGTCTCTATAAAAATCTGCAATTAAGACTTTGAGAACAGATCACTTTTCCTTTTCATCCCCTTCAAGTAATGAAGCAAATACAGGAAATTGGGCATTTCCTGAAGATGTTTTTAAGAAATCTTACTCTGGGTATTTTCAGTTTAGGAATATTCCATCTTGATACATCAGTATTTCATTGCATGTAATTTTGATCTAGTATATTAAAATTCTGCAATGTTATATAAGTAAAGACAGATTAACATGTTCATTATCTGTTTGTGTTAAGGAACTAAAACATCACATTTCCTTTCTTTCCATTTGTTTTAGTACATAATACTTCTCTGAATCAATGGAGGAATGGGTATTCTCCTACTTGCAAGCCTCAGATAAGGTCAGAATCTTCTGCACAGCTGTTACAGGGAAGGAAGAAAAGACACTTGAGTGAAACAGCATTAGGTAGGTTAAAATGAGGATATGAGCACTAGAACTAAAAACTGAAAATAAAAAATCCTGATGTCCAAAGAACTCCTGCCCCGTGGGAGTCAATAATCCAGAAGAGTCGCTGCACAGAACATCCACGGTCCTCCGGGCATTAGACAGCATATTCATGTAGTCAATTCAGAATTACGTGTGGACTGGGCTTCCATCCACTGTGTGGCAGTTGAGGATTTCCTTCCTATGTTCCCTGCCTCGAGTTGTCTTCTACCAGCTGTCCTCCTGGACAGGACTTAGTCTCCAAGGTTCTGTTCTTGACTCAAAATATGTCAGTACAAGGTTGCCTTAAAGAAATTTATTACCATTTCTGGTACCTACTGTGGAGGTGTCGATTCACTGAAGCTTCTTCAGAATTTTGAGAAATTAGATGAGATTCAAAGGTAACTCAACCACCTAGTTCAGTTTCCCTTAGGAATTTATAGTTCCAAGATGATCAACAGAAATATCTTCTAGTAATACAAGGTGGGGTTTATTGTAGGAATTTGGGACAGGATAGTTTCCATAATTATTGCAAATAATGATTAAAAAAACTTAATTGGAAATATATTAAATAGCAAATTATCTATATACTCTTTTGGTTCTTGTTCATTGTTCCACTGGATATAACACTATATACATTGGTCAGGTATTCCCCAGATGTAATATGTCAATGTACCAATAAATCAGAAACTAATTTCATCCAAGATGTACTGGACTGGATTTATACGTGATTGATTTAACACATTTATCTCTGCTGTCTCCAGTAATCCCACCATAATAGACCAACTCACTACCCGATAATCACTGTCTCATAAACTAGTGCGGCACAAAATTAACCAACTCCAACCCCTCGTCCAGAGACTTCACTATGCTTTTTAGTGCTTCACTCTTAAGACAACCAGAGTCACCTAGCTTTTGAGGAACTTTCATACACATGTGCTGAAACAGGGAAACTTGTATCTCTTAACAAGATGCACTATGAAATACACATTACCTAAAATGTAAAATGTTTTACTTGAACTGATAGTTCTAACTTAGTGTTTGATGCAAATGCAGGGACAGAAGAACAAGTAAAATGCTATACTACAAAGTAACCAGACAGCTCCCTAAAGTGCAGGACACCTGGTCTAGTCTTATTTAACAAGTCAATGTCATGAAATTGAACTCTTATAAATTATAAGAAACTTAGGAGACAATACCCAATTTCAGCATGTGCACTGATGTGAAGAAACTACGACCCATAGAGGACGTTTTTTAACAACTTGAGAAATGTACATGTGGATTGCGTATTAGATTTTACATTACACAGAAAAATACTACTTTTTAAGATCTGTACTAAAGTAAAATAAACAAGGGAAGTAAATAAATGAATAAATATATACTCACAAACAGGGAACCAAAACAAAACAGAAAAAAGGAAGGTGGAAGAAACTCAGAAAATACCAACAATAGAACTAAACTACTAATTAACATCCTGAGAGAAAAACTTGATCCATGAACTAAGAACAGGATGCTATTTAAAAAAAATAGAGTAACAGAGAATAAGAACTTTTAGAAATTAGTACTTTAATAGAAAACTTTCAAAAATTAATAGAATGATCAGAAGTTAAGGAAATCTCCCAGAAAGTATAACAAAGTCAAAGATGTGCAAAAATGAGGGAATAGATAAGAAAATTAAAGAGGTTAAGTCTTGGAGGGTCAACCTCCAAGTTACAGAAACATGCACAGAGTAAAGGAGAGGTGAGCTTATTAAAAAAGGAATATGCGATGTATTGGACTAAAAACTAATGGAAATAGTTGTGCCAGGACTGTGGATATTTTTTTCCTTAAATTTTGTTTTGTTTTTTGATACATGAATTTTAAAAGTAGTGAAACCAATGAACAGATAAGGAATCAAATGTCACCTAACTAGGAAAATAATTCTAATACCTATCAGTCATGTGTAATGTATGACATTCTCAATGGATCTCTCCATGGCAGGAGAAAGAACTAGGTTTGAAGAATTTGCTTTTCAACCTACAGAACCAGGATCCCACAGCAATTTTACTGCTGTTACTAATGTCAGCGTTATATCAAGAACCCAGAATTCATCATCACAAGTAGGTTTTTTGTATACTGAACTCTAAAATTGCTTATTTATAGACTTTTAAACCAGCTGATTTGAAAAAAATATGGAATATTTTATTAATCTATTACAGCTTTATTTACTAGTACATATTAGCATATTTAGAACTGTCTTATTAGGAAGCAACACATTTGATTAAACTTTTTTACTGGGGAGTTAATTGTTCACTAACCCTTGGTTATGGCTTTTTTTTTTCTGTGTTAAAAACTTAATCATAACCATCCATACTCCTTAATCTGAGGCTAAGTATCATCTTGCTAATAAGATTTCAGCACTTATTGTTCTCATTCTGTTCCGTGTTTTATCTGGTCAGGGAGGAGAAGTCGAAAGGTGGGAGGGTTTACAAAGGCCAGTGTGATGCCCAGGGACCAGGAACACATACATGAAGACTGTAATAATCATCTTTGCTAAATGGCTCACCAAATATTTCAGAGACTCTCCTAATAAAGAGAGTCTGTTAAACGATCATCCCATTGACATCTAGGGTGCTTTATGCTAATCTTTTCTGATAAGAGTTTTGCATGTTAAGGCATTCATTTTTTTTATGCTATTAAAAATAGGCTTGTATGGGTGCACACACAAACGTACACTGCATACCTGCCCAAAAGGATTGTGTTGGTTTATAGAAGACAGGTATGCTTTCCTGTTTTTCTTAACATTTTATAACAATGTATTTATACAACTTGTCACAGGTGCACTGCCATATTCTCTTTCTGTAACTCATGAAAGGAGAGTATCATCACAGCTAACTAGATCCTGCTGTAATCCTATTTTGCAGAATACTGCACGACGGAGATTGCGAAGTGAGAGCTCCTATGACATAGATAATATTGTGATTCCCATGTCATTAGTGGCCCCAGCTAAGTTAGAGAAACTCCAATATAAGGAAATACTTACTCCAAGGTATGTATAATACATCTTTTTATCTTTTTTCTTCCTTCTTTTTCTTGAATAAACTTAAACTTTTAGAGTGAAGTTAAAATTTTAATTACTGAAAAGAAGATGCCCCCTTCCCTATTCCTTCCACTTGTATAACCACGGAGGGAAAATGGTGAAACAAACCTTTCCATTACTCACATTGGAAAAAAGTGCCATTTAGTATCACAACTGTACTTCCCAGTTTCTATTAAGAATTGGGAATTCCTAGGATTTATTTCCTTTAGCACTCTTGGAGTCTTTGTTTCATTCAGTGAGATTAGATATCTATTAGGTATATAGCACAAGATACTTTAGGGATGGAAACAATTACAGTAACCATCCTTGCTCTTTAACATGGAGGTCTGCACAAGGTTGCAAAGAGTTCAAAGAAAGCAACTCCTTTGCATGGAGTATTCATACCATAGGACAGTGACACCTGTGAAAAGAAAAATCAGATTTTGATGTACTGCCGAGTCAGCAATAAGCACATCAAATAGAAAGAGGAGGGGAAAGTCTGGGAGGACGTCCATGGAGGAGGGAGGACGGCGAGGGTATTTCCATAGGGAGACCGCGAGAAAGGCGCAGGGACAAAGGTGCAAGTCTCCGTCAGAGGACGTTTTGTGGAGGACGATAAAGGAAGTTAAAGGTAGAAAAGAAGTTAGAACCAGACTGTGGAGGTCCTTCAATGCCATACACAGATCCGCTGCCTACTGGCAGCAAAGTGAGTCACACTCTTTTAACAATGATGAAAGTTTCTTAATTTTCTTAAGAATATGAATCTATCACCAGGAAGAAGCGATAGAAGAGGCCAGAAAGAGACATGAGCTGAGTGACAACTACAGTAATTCCTGCCTGTCTCGATTCTAGCTAATTTCATAATTACTTTGAGGTATTAGGAGAACCTTTAATACTCTAGGAGGTATCATGAAAATTCCCACAGAGAATCTGTGATATGTTCTACATGAGTAAGGAATAACTTTTGTGGTTATGCTGTTGTATCGAACAGCGTTTGGAACTTACAGTGGTCGGCGGAAGCTGGCTGGCTGAGCTGGTTGTTTAACAGAGTCCTGTGATGCAGTTGTTAACCTCAAGAGGCCATGATGCGAGTCTCCGCACAAAGAAACTGGCACATGCTACAAATCAGGGTGGTTTCTTCTGAGCCAGTTTATCAGCATACTGCTGACTTAATTCTAAATTAATACATTCTTAGGTATAAAATGCAGTGATGCAGGACACTGTTCACTAAATCCCAAAGGAAAGCCTCATTTTTAACTTGTCCTTTACTCATAATACAAATACTTTCTCTCTTTAAAAAAACAAAGTATTAAAGTACAACCATTCGAATTATGGAAGTCCCAAGGAAAGAAAACAATACTGCATTAGCTGTCCTTAGAGAATAAAATTGCTACATTTAGACAGATTAACAAAAGCTATTTGATATTGGTTTGTATCTTCAACAGCTGGAGGATGACTGTTCTTCAGCCTCTGGATGAATATAATTTAGGTGAAGAAGAGGTAAGTTGCTTTCACTTACGGGATCACTACACTTTATCTATCACGAAGCCTGCTTAACTTGATATTTGAAGAACTAAAGGGAAATAGAAGCTCTTTAACGTCCACTGACTTTTTCCTTTCACTTATGAAAAGAAAGTTCTTCATTAAGGATGTTAATTTGATTAGAAAAACGTTTTTGTGAAAATTTGACTACAAAGACAATAATGAATAAAGAAAAGCAAAAATAAAATATACCATTTGCGGGGCCAGCCGCATGGCAGAGTGGTTAAGTTCGCACGCTCTGCTTCGCAGCCCAGGGTTTCGCTGGTTCGGATCCTGGGCACCAACATGGCACCACCCATCAGGCCATGCTGAGGTGGCGTCCCACATGCCACAATTAGAAGGACTCACAACTAAAAATACACAACTATGTACTGGGGGGGCTTTGGGAGAAAAAGGAAAAATAAAAATCTTTAAAAAAAATAGATATCTATATATACCATTTGCTTACATGAGTTGTTAAGATAGTCTACATTCATTCCCAGTATTAGTCATATTTTTCTGTGTGAGGAGACTTAGTCTTAATATTCAAGCCTACAATGCCATATTCAAAATCTTGGAAACAAATTGCTTTTGAATTTGGAAAATTTTGGATTTTAGAAAAGTAATGTGGTATGTACATCATGTAATACACGTAGGGAGCCTAGAGCAGTTCTCATAATATTCATGTTTCTATAAGTGAAATATTTATAGGAAGTGGAACAGCCTCACATCATTTCAGATCAGGCTATGTCACGAAAGAATTATGAAAACTTGTTTTTTCAGATTTTTGGAAGTGCAAGAAAAGGGACCATGGACCTGTATGAGTAAAACTTAGAAGAAGACAACAGTTACAGGGGAAAATACTGTATAACCACACTAATTCCAAAGTGATCATCTGTGGAAGCAGTATTAAATAGAAGACATTTTGTCTCTGTCACAGTCTTTCTATGCCGACTGATTGTGTTTTTCAACTAGCAAAATTTCCTGTTTAATACCTTTTCCTCTTTTTTTTTTGTTAAGGAAGATTCGCTCTAACATCCATTGCCAATCTTCCTTTTTTTTTTCTTTTTTTTTTGCTGAGGAAGATTCACCCTGCGCTAACATCTGTGCCAGTCTTCCTCTATTTTGTATGTGGGTCGCTGCCACAGCATGGCTTGAAAGTGGTGTAAGTTTGTGCCC
This sequence comes from Equus caballus, assembly GCF_041296265.1. Lineage (NCBI taxonomy): Eukaryota > Metazoa > Chordata > Mammalia > Perissodactyla > Equidae > Equus > Equus caballus. Next base: position 772,351 of record NC_091689.1, on the reverse strand, counting down.
AGGATCCGAACCTGCAAACCTGGGCAGCCAAAGTGAAGCGTGCTGCACTTAATCACCACACCACAGGGCCAGCCGCATGCTTTTTCCTCTTTAAATGCACTCTTCCCTAGTTCTGAATGATCCTAGCCAGGAAACCGAAATTCTTAAACTACCAGAACCAGTCTGAGAACTCCAGATAAGTCATTTGCTAAATTCTCATTTATCTTGATTAGTTTCACTTTTCTTTGATATTAACATGTTCCTAGAACAGTGTAATCAATAATGGGCAATCAATACAAACTTCTGAACAAATAAAGTATTAAGAATATTTTATGGAAATGCAAAGCACTGTGAACCTATTTGTAACCTAGGTAAGTCTTGAACCATGACACAAAAATTTTTAAAAAGTTTTTAACTCCTTGTTTTTAGGAATTTGAAGCTCATTTCGTAACACTTACTCTCTCGAGCTAGAATGCATTTATTTTAGAGTTTTCTTCCTATTGTTCTCTTGATGAGGAATTGTTTGAAACCTGTTGTAATATTTCAAAATGTTTCTGATAAAAGCAAAACTTTTTATTTCTAATTACAGATAGAAGATCTTTCTGATGAAGTCTTCTCTTTAAGACACAAGAAATATGAAGAGAGAGAGCAAGCCAGATGGTCACTCTGGGAACAGAGCAAGTGGCAGAGAAGAAACAACAGGCAGGTGTCATAAATTTAAAACCCAAAACCACAGAATCAACAAAAATTCTGCATGAATAATGAGAGCGCCCACGAAAAAGGAAGAAAACAGACCAATGTACCACTAGCTATTTGGGCACTAGAAGCAAAACACTACATTTACTGAGCTTACCTTCAAAGTCTATGTGGGCTATTTATGAAAGGAGTTTCTGTGTTTTACACCACTCTATTTCTCACGTTGTCAGCCTCTGGAATAGTAGATTTAATTAAATAATGTGAAAATTCTCCCTAGATAATGTAGGTCATTTCAGTGTGCTGTAATACTGGACGTAACACTAGGGATTAGACTCCGGGTAATCTATTGTAACACAGCCACTTAAACAATGTTCTTCTAAAAAACAGACTCAAGGAAACTGTTCAGTCTAAAAAGCAAACAGTCAAAATAATTTGAACATGACTTTGACAGAAGGGGGTAGAAATCCTAAAAATATAATTAGTAATTATATATTTGAGAAAATCTCTGGTATTTTATTGTTTACGTTTGAGTATTTTTTAATATAGCCAAAAGTCAAAAAGCAAAATCATGTTGAAATCTGGTAGTCACTTTATTGAGGGAGCATCCCTCACTTAATTAGTATTGTTAAAACACATTTCTCTGGTTAAGTCTCAAGATAGCCAGAGTTGTTGTAGATCCTTATTCTAAGAGTTATGAGGTCTCTAACATGAGATTCAATTCTTATTTTTCTCCACATTCCAGACATGTAACTTTCCAGAAGTACAGAGGAAAGTGTGAATGAGTCCTTTGTGGATGACATTAATCAGAGAAAAACTACAAGGGTCAAATAACTGTCCTTTCTTGTCCTTTTTTTTTAAAAAAAATGCAAACCAAAACCACTATTATAATCTGGCAAAAGATTTCATAAAGTACTACTTAAGTCTTTGAGATATGAAGATAACAGCATTAAGATAAGCAGATGAATTTTTAAAAATCTTTTGGGCAGAACTATTTAAAGAAAACCTACCAAGTTAAATTGACTTAATGACACCTTGGGTTGTTCATAAAACCTTAGGACCTCAAGAAGTAACAAATAATTAAATATTTTCTTGCTAGAGCTTACAGTAAAAATGTCGAAGGACAGGACCTGCTTTTGAAAGAATACCCTCCTGACTTTAGTGGTGGCCAGCTCTGTGCTGACAGTCCTGCTGAGCTTCCTTCAGAGAGCCAGGATCTGAGTGCACAGGGCTCACCTTCATTAAGCGAAAGTCAAGAAATCAAGGTAAGTGTAATATACATCATTATTTAAACCCCCTTTTAATTGCCTTTCAGTCTTTTTTAAACTTGTCTGCAGAAACTGCTGGTTGCAAATAAAGGTTCCAACCTGACGTAACAAATTCATTTCGACTCTTAGTCTAGAATGCTGGGTACGAGTCGGAGGACCCGCCTCCCCGCCTCCCCGTGCCAGCACTAACCACAGATCCCTTCTTACCTTTTTATGTAACATGGCAGTACCTGATTTCACCTGCTCACTTACATCTTAGGAAAAAAGGACCCTATCAAAGTTGCATTACAAAACAAATCTGATTAAAGAGAATAGCACCTGGCACACAGTAAATTGTTAGCTGCTGTTTCCCTTCCTCCTCTTACAGAAGATTTTTACCTGTCTCCCCATAATCTCGTTCTAACCTCAAGGGAAGTGTTTTCCACCACTGCATCCATAAAGTTCACGCACTTTTCTTCATAAGTATGTGTTTGAAAAGAACCATGTCGAGAATGCAGACTAGAGAAATAAGCAAACTGTAGAAAGCTCGGAGAAGTCAATAGGCGTCTGTAATAGGCGTTCCCAGAGTGCTCCCAGGCTGAAGATGAGGCCCAGTGCCCTGGGGCAGCGCTTCCCCCTCTTGGAAGAGGCAAAGTGAAGAGATAATCCCAAAGTCCCTAAACAATTCTCACTGTGTTCCATTCTAAGTTGCGAGATATTTAGGTTCAAATGAAAATCTGCCCATTTATGTGCTAAAGAAGAGAACAATAGTTATGACAAAATTGACATTTACAGATCACTTGATACATGAATTTAAACAAAACAAACTAGTTGAAACTTAACTGAAAATGTTTTCTCTTTCAGTCTTTGTGGTGGGAACGACGGGTTTTTCCACTGAAGGATGAAGACACAGAAGCCTTATTATGCCAAGATGAAAAAAACGATCCGACTGAAAAATCAAGCCCAAGTTTCCTCAGTGAAGTCTTCTGTCCCAACGCATCAGAGAATGGCCACCATCCAAAAAGGCAGGCAGACGGAATGGAAGAGTACACACCCTCTGGTCTAGGACTTACGCATGTTAAAAAAAATAGGTGACAGGAGGGAACAGGTTAAGAAAACCCTGTAACTGAATGGAAAACAGGAGAAAAAAATCAGCCCCGTTCTCCATCCCCTAGATCCTCCAGTCACAATTCCAGAGTGAGAGCGTGCACTGCACGTACTAATCTTTCATGCTGTTCACGAAACAGGCAAGGTATGTCTCTGTTTCCTTTCTGAACCGCAGGAGTAACTAGCTTTTCACCTACAGACAAGTGCTAGTCATTTGTGTTTATGATGCAAATCACAAGCACCAGAAAATTAACTGCTGCAATCTGATGTCAAATCACATTACTGAGTAAATAACTTTTAAAAGACTTCACAATCACACATGCATACATACATACATATATACACACATGCCTGTGCATCAAATGACAGCCCTTTTTCCTACACACATGGTAATTCATTAAAATTGCCTCAGAAATACACTAGAATATACAAATATGTGTGTATAGAGCATACATACATACACACACACATATATTGTTTTAAAACCACTGGCAGTGACCACTCCACTTGAAAATGCATATATGAACTACCCTATGAAATATTAAGCTGCAGTAGTAATAAAGCAGCACAGGTTTCCAATGATAATGGACATCTGACAGTCTTGACTGTGGAGAGGGAATTTTTTAACGTTTAACCAGTAGTAGAAGATATTTATGGAAATTTCTATACCAGATAACACAATACTCCTTTATTTGAAATCACTGATATCTCTTGGACTAAACACAATTGTCTATTCACTCCTAACAAAATAAGACAAGCAAAGGAGAGTTAAATATTGGTGTATTTTAAAATTATCCCATCTTCTAAAACCCATTTGGGTTTTATCTACTTTATGTATCTATCTCATGAAGAGAAGACACCAACTTAAAACGGACAACAAACAGGAAACTCCTATCAGGATAAAAAGTATTGTTGTATTTTTAGTTAATGTGGTCATTCCTTACCATAGGTTACTCTATTCAAACAAGCATTTATTCTTACTTGTATCCTAGAGTGGTAATTAAAATTTTTCAAAGGATAATGCTTCAATATTGGATACTGGAGTGTATATTAAGGAAAATTCCTTTTGAAGCTGTTACATCATTTTTTTCTATGTAAAAGTTGATGACGATTTATATGAATCGCTTTTTCTCATGTAAAAAGGTTATCCAAGTTGTAATACCCACATAACTGACAATCCTGGCCATCTGGCCTAGTCTGGGGCATTTGACACAAGTTTTTTTAGGGATCAAAAATTATACTAGTCCCTTTAAAGAGAAAAAAAAATTCAAATTCAATACTGACAAATTTGTTTGTAGTTTTACTGTACATTTATTTTTTAAAAAAAGAAAAGAAAAGCCAGACAAACCCAAGTTGTCCAGGCAAATAAACTCAAATCTTTCTGTCATGTCTGATATTATAATCTTCTATGTAAGCTTTTTAATTAAAGTTATTTCTGTATGCCTCGTGTTGTCTGATTTGATTAAACGCCTCCTGTTGATGGCACAAACCTCTTCTAAGCCAAAATAAAAACACACATTAAGAAACAAATTTTTACCTTGTAACGTAGAAAAAAAACAAGCAAGCTCTATTCTGTTCTTAAGTGTTAATGTTCTTATTTCTCAAAATTCATAGTAGCCTAAAGAATTTTAACGACACCAGTCCTGTTATTTCTTGCCACACCTATTACACAGTAAGAGTGCTGACAAGAACAAAATGGCATACACATTTGTTGTCAAAGTGTAATCTGGGACACAATTATAAACATTTAGTTTATGCATTAACTCTGTACCTTGTCATCTCTTAGCCTACCTTGTCTTTCTTGGATTAATAAAATATATACCCTTGGGATCAAAATCCACAGTTCCAGAATATTCTCAGCCATCTGGTTCAGCGACAGGGTAAAGTTAGACTGGAAATGAGACAATGTTAAGTAGAGAAGCTTCCTTTGCCTAATCCACCTCCCAAGGGCTCCACTTGTACAGAGTACAGACCAGAAACCCATGCCCTCCTGGGTCGTTCCCACGGTGCCAGCCTGCCGCTGAGGGTTCGTTTCTTCATTTTTTAAGTGGGGACAAAAATACCTGTCCTACCATTCATAGGAATGATTTATAGATTTAATGAGATTATATCAAAGTTCTTTATAACCTACAAAACATAACTTATATAATAACAGCTACTTTGTAATGAGCACCCTCAATTCTACCATCCTACAATTCTAGGAACAGCAGTGGAAGCTTTACATATATAACAGTATCTCTTTTAACCTCAAAACAACCATGCATGGTTATTATAATTACATTCAACGTATAAACCAGTTGAGCTGAAAGAGGTCGGTTGATTTGATTTGCTAAGGTCAAATCGTGGGAAAGGAGAAGAGTCAGGGTTCAACTCCACATTACTTCCAAATAGAGGCTTTGCTTTCTGCTCAGAGCGAGCACAGCATTACTTCCTGTCCTTAAGAACAGTGGGTGTAATGAAGAAAAGGGGGGAATCACTGAATGCCCTGGCCCTCCAGCAGAGAGCCACCCTGATAAAATCTACGTATGTATGTTGGAACAGACCACCTGGAAATTCCTGGGCTTCATACATTGTTTTATGTACCAAATACAAGGTGCAGCGTGAAGAATAAAAGTTTTAGAAGCAAGAAGACTATGGTACGCCATCCCAGCCTTAGATTTTTCATAAGTTCCATTCTACTTATATTATCAAGCATATACACAAATCAAAAATGACATGAAACAGAAAACATAAGGACTTCCTTTGCTTTTGGAAAACAGCTGAGAAACAGCAAAATACTCTTTTAGGAAATGCAGAAAAAACATTTTTTCCATAGTAACTAACAAGCCTTCCTTAGGCATGAAGACACGTTTGTTTATAACCTTAATACAGCCATATTTTTACTTTATAAAAATCAAGTCTCCCAGTAAAAATGGTACTTTACCACACTAATCTTTAAATCCCATCACTAAAAATGTAGTTATCCACACCAACTTCTAGCCTCTTTTAACATTCTGCAAATCGATTTTAGTCACTGGAATGCAGCAGTGCTCAGAACAGCAGCACTGCCTCAACTGTGATACGATTTGGCCGTCAAGATGCCTGTTTCCCGGTGAAGGGGCGCCTTCATGAGCGGAAACACTGGCCGCCTTGTGGTTTCATCGGTCCAGACAGCGCTTCTGAGCAGCTTCCGAGCACACGCTTCTCAACAGGCTGATCACAGACCTGGGGTCTTCGCTCCTCATGATGGCACTGCCAGACACAATCATGTTAGCTCCTGCCTGCAAGAAGGAAACACCAGGTCATGCCTCCAGGGCAGATGCAGAAAAGCCTAGAAGCCCCGGGCTCAAGTGTGCACCTGGGCACCTTTAGTCAGCACTGCAAGCGTACGAAAGCCACTTTGTGACGAACAGACTTCAGAATCTATTTCAAGAAAGAACAAAGTGAAAATGCTTAACAAGTGAGAATGTGGAATTATTTTTAAATGTGTCTAAGAATCACTTTTTTGTAACCGCCTTTACATAAACTATACTGCATCTTCGCTAATATTTACATAAGGTTTAAAAACTTTTCATCCTCAACTTTATTAAGGTTTTTCCAATATATACCAATGCCCCCACAGCTACTAAAAAACCACTATCTTTTAATCTTTGAATTATGTGTATGAACTGCTAGTCTGAAAGAACTATTGCTAAAATGTGAAATTATCCATAAAGTATGGCAACATTAAATTTAAGTCATTTCTCATTTTGATGCCAGAAGGAATGGAATGTCTTTATTTATGCTTCATTGCATTCTAACGGTTTGGAGGTGGCTCAAAAAAGACTTTCAAGATGTTTGAAAACGTGGAAGCAAAGAAAGAGAAAAGCAAACAAGATGACTCCAAATTTAGCTCTGAGCTTCCTAGGACTCGAGGAGGGAGACCCAGTCTGTTACGTGCCTCATTGCCAGGACAAAGGGGGACTCCGGGAGAGCCACTGAGGCGGAGGAAAACCTCTCCAAGGAGATAGTGTCACTCCAGGATACAGTGCACATCTCCCACAACATTCCTTACAGAAATGTAAAAAAAGGAAAAAACTTTTATAGGGTTACAACTTACTATCAGTTGTAATGTCTCTCAGTGTAAGCAGGAATAGCACGATGGCCACACACAGTTCAGGAAAAAGCATTCCACAAGGGGTCCAAGGATATACGCTCACCAACCATTTGGCCAGCGTCCCTTCCATAAATACTCACCACAGCCAAACTTTTGATAAGTATCAAGCAGAAAAGTGTGGCATTTATACAAAAACCTGGAAGTGTAGATAAGACCGTGTTGCTTAACAAAAGCAGGCCACATAGACTTTAACTGCCTGAATCGCCACAGGAAGGGGGCGTCCTCTTAGGAAGCTCCAACCGCCTGGAAAACCACTCCTCCCACCTCTCCGCAGGGGCCAGAGGCATCCAGAGCGCAGATCTAGACTTCACCAGACACGGCTCTAGTCAGCTCTCGCAAGAGATGAACTGGTAACCCATACAACTGCGTTCTACAGAATTAACATTTGTTCCCCTTTGTAAGCAATTATGTTTTCTTTCCCTATTTTGGAAAAATGTCTCGCTCCAAGACCCTGGAACTTAATGATCTTCTAAAGGCTGGCATTCAGCATATTCTTTTTCAAAAGAGAACTTTCTTCAGCATTACTGAGATAAACAGGACTTACTATTTAATGATTATGTGATCTGAGAACATTCATTTATTGTTCTTTATTTTCCTAGTTCTACATTTGAACAAAAAGCACTCTTCCAAGAGAAAGGCAATTTAGGAAATACAGGAGAAATCTCTTCGACCCACAAGACAATGTCCTGGGCATTAGATTCGCTAGGACAGTGGTCTAGGTCACAGCAGTTGAGGAGCAGTCTCACCTCTGCACATTTATGGATAGTGTCAGGACCCACTCCACCATCGACCTCTATGTCCAAAGACGGGAACTGGGTCCTCAGCCAGTGAACCTAGACATACACAAGGAAGTAAGTGACTCGTGAAGTGGATATGTGGGGGGGATAAACCAAATAAACAGTAAATCAGAGACCCAGTTTCGGCCACTGACACAGCACTCCAACGCCACGTGCACTAACTTCATGTCGGGGCAATTACGGTCAGGGAAACTCCCTTTTCAATACACTGAAACCAATTAAGTTTTATAAAACTAAGCTCTGTTCTGTTTGGCAAATGGCATCCAATTTGTCATGGCTTTGCAGAGAATATACTTCACGGAAACAAGATAAAGACAAAACTCTTAATATTCAGCGAAAACTCCCAAGAGATCTAAAGGCTACAGAGATATTGTTTTGCAAGAAAATTTCAAGATTAGGGTGTAGTATCTTTTCTGATTTCCACACCGAAATCTCTTAGAGCATTTATCATACGTATTATAATAATCTGTAGGCATCCCCATCTCCCCACCTTCAGAACAGGACATGTCTAAATGTACAAGTGGTTCAAGATATGCTCAGTGAACAAACACACACAATGAAAGCCTCACCCCAGAATCAAATACTTCTTTTACCTTTGGCATCATATCTTCCATGAATTTCTGCCCTCCAAACCCAGGTTCCACTGTCATAACCAGGGCCATATCTATCTGATTAGCCCATGGAGCCAAATACTCAACTGTAGTTCCCGGTTTGATGGCAAGGCCAACCTGTAACAGAGACACATTTGCTATACACATTAACAATTATTTCCATTTTATATTACTGTGACATACCAGGCCCAGCAGAGATATTTATTCGTAGAGAACAGATTACATACATAAATGGAATGCATAAATTGTGCAGACTATAATTATTTTTTAAAAAAAGGCTATCAAATGTCAAAGTTTCTAAAAGGTAGTCATTTTCAGGAAATATTAGTGGAATATATAAATATTGTCTGACAAGCAAGTTATACTTCAATTCTGGCTTCCCAGATGAAGAACAGTCAGTTGCCTAGGTCCGGTCTTCTCTACCTATCATTTCCTGTCTTCCACCAAACCTTCTGAACTCTGAGGGAACAGTATAAAACATTACTGTCTCTGCTGACCTCTCACCTTCATCCCATTCTCCCGAATGTCTTTAATCAAAGCCCCTGGGTTCTCCGTAGCCTCGAGATGAAAGGTATATTGATTGGCTCCTGCTACGGCCATTGGCTTTACCCACTGTTCCGGCCTGGACACCATCATGTGCATGTCTGCAAAGAAGAGACACAGCTCCTGAACACGGCCGTGAGGAGAGCCCCGGCGCAGGCACTGAAGCCAGCCTGCAGTTTCCCTTCTTTCGGATAGAAACTCTTCTGGCATCACAACTGTCAAATAGTGACACTCTGTATAGCCAGCCTCCTTTTATCCTGAAGACAAGGTTTTGGTTAAACTCATTTACCAAAAAACCCATTTTTCCACAAAAACCATATGGTGCTATATATGAAAAGTAAAGACTAGAAATCAGGGAACCTACGTCCAGGGCCAGGAAATGCCACCCTAAAATCTTTAAAAAGTTGTATTATCCATTTGGAATTGCTTCTTCATTTGTAAAATAAGAAAGCTAAATTAAGTGATTTTCTCCACCAATATTTTACTGAGCTCTTACTGCACCATTAACTATCTTAGGCCCAAGGGACAGAGCAAAAACCAGGCAGACAAAAAAATCTCTGCTGTCATGGGGATTACATTCTTAGTAGAGGAGAGAAACCATAAAAAACATGAGTCAGTACAATACACACTCGGTTGGTCGTTAACAAGGCCAGCGTGGCTGGGGGCCCTGGGGAGAGGAGATGAGGTCAGAGAGGCCCGGGGTGAGGAGGCACAGCACAGAGCTCCGCAGGCATCGGATCCGATTCCGAATGCGATGGGAGAACACTGAAGGATTCGGAGCGAAGAAGGGACAAGATCTGACTTAGGAGGCCATGGCAGTAAGTCCCGTGAGAAACGACAATGGCAGCAATTGAGGATGGGGAGAAGTGGTGGCACTGTGGGTATGTTCTGACAGTAGAGTCAACAGGAGTGGCTGTGGATTCGATATGGAGGGTGAAGGACAGTCAGATGGCACAAAGATTTGGGCCCGAGTAACCCGAATGGAACTTTCATTAACTGAAAGGCAGAAAACTGCAGGAGGAGAAACAGACTTAGGGGGAAGGATGTTAACTAGAAGCCTGACACGCATCTTAATTCTAAACCCTGAATCATAGAAATGTTAGGGGAAATGGGGATGGCCTTCCTAAAGACCTTGACTTACAACATAATAGCACTGAATGAGAAGGAAAGGTCAGCTGAAAAGAGGATAAATCAACAATGCTGTGAAGAGGGAAACAGTAAACACTCCTGTGCTGGACAGACGGTAGTGAGAAGAATTTTGAGTTTTTTGTTTGACTAGAGGAAGCACATTTCTGACAAAGCTGAGCTATAAAATGCAATAAGGCTTTGAAAAATGTAGGGAAAAGAAGGTATACCGCTTGACTAAAGAAGCCAAGATTAAAGTTTATATTTCTAAACTACCAAAAGTAATAAAAATAGAACATATTTTAATAGGTAACACATTGTTTTTAAAAGACCGATTCTATTTGGCGTTTCTTATTTCTTTGTATTATAAACAAGGACAACTCAACCTGGTTTCAAACACCTAGTTAGCAGACTGCCATGTCCCTCAAGCCCCAGCACGCAGCCCCTCTCACTGGAGCAGCAGCCTCACGGGAGAATCTCGAGTTCAAGGAGTGAACAAGCCCGTGAATCTGGTCAACGTACTGCGCGAGATCAGCAGTTTTCAAACATTCTATTATTAGGTTCCCTTTACACTCTTAAAAATAACTGAAGACCTCAAAAAATGTCATTGGTGTGGTTTATATTTATTGATATTTAATGTATTAGAAATTCAAACTAAGAAACTTTTGTGTCTATTAATTTATCAAAAAAACAACAATAATAAGCAATAATAAATCTATTACATGTCAATGTAAGAGTGTCATATTTTACATTTTTGCAAATCTCTACAGTGTGGCTTAGCAGAGGACATCTGTATTCTCACATCTCCTCTGCATTCAATCTGTTGTAACATGTCACTTCATATGAAGAAAAGGGAGAAAAGTGTATGGAAAACGGAGGAGTACATTAATATCCTTTTCAGATAAGTGTGGATATCCTTCTATTTCTAACACCAAAACTCAACAAGTGGTCACTCAACAAGTGGTCTTTTTATAAAGGTTAGCTGCAACGCAGAATCTGTAAACCCTACCTGTGAACTTTTCATACTTTGTTACACTAAAACCCATTGGTCTGTCTACACTTTGAATGGTTAAGTACTGGCTCACTGAATTACACAAATCTTCTCAACAGTGACACATTTCATTATATAATATCAAAAAAATCACATTCATTAATATGACTACAGAACTTTTCAGAAAAGCTCTAACTTCTGGAAAACTGTCAAGCTTACAGGAATACACACAAATTTTCCAAAATTCTAACTTTCACTTGCAAGCTCTAACTTTATCAGTGGCAACAAAAACTTATAAGGTATTTTCCTTGAAGTCGCAGGCTAACTTAGTTAATTTTAAAGAAAATGTCAGTAAAACACCCAAGTCTGATAACCATACTTCATCAGTGAGTTCTTCTTTCAAGTGAAAATGGTGTTGGCGAATAAAGCGGCTAGTTCAGTTCGCTCAAACAATGGCTCAAGTGCTTTTCCTTGAGACAACCAGCACCTTCAAGTCCACGGCTGAAGCACTTTATACCTATTTCCCACTTTGTCACACAAAGTACAAAGACATGCCCTCAAGGATCAAGATTTACTATAATTAATAACTTGTACCATTTCATCAAGGACGCTCACTGTGAAAGCACGGCGATGAATAACATAACGACCACTTGTACAGCTCAGTACTTCTGCCCTGACTTGGGCTAAGGCACCAGCGCACTAACCCACCACTGCTTCTGTACTCTCAGTACAAACAGTGGCAAATATCATAATAGAAGGACAGTTTTGACCTCCCGTAGGTCCCCAGACCATACTTGAAGACTGATTTAGATAACAGCAAAAACATACTTTTCCCTATCACTTTATTTCTTAGATGGTTTTCTTCTCAATACTGAGATTGAACAGTTAAAAACTTTAGCAGTTATACATACAACCTGTGATTTAATTCCTAGAATACACTCATGAATCAATTAGCCAACAAACAAAAAATACTTCTTAATATAAAAAACAAAGGTCACAAAACCCAAACGTTAAAGCTTATGGAATCCATTCATCTTTATTTTAGACCTACTTCTTAGAAAGATTGACTAGCAAGCTTATCATTAAACAGTAAACTAAATACAGGAAGCAAAAGCATACTGTGTGTGGTGGTGGCACTAGGGTTGGTAAAAGGAGAGGCAGCACTGACAGTAGGAGACAGAAACAGCAGTGAGAAGTGAAACTAGGAGCACAAAGAGGGAGAGAAAAGGGAAAACAACAAAGCCAGACGTAGACGACTCTGTGGCCATTGTACAATGGGGGTAAACAATGCTATTTATTTCATCCACCTCTGATAGTCATAAGAACAAACTCATCTTGGAAAACTCATTTTCCAAAATGTAGTTAAAAAAAAAAGTTTAGATAATCAGAGGATTATATTCCACTATTTGGAAATTTCAAAACGGTGAACATGTTGGTGGAACATTGTTTCCCTCATGCTACCCAAATCAGGCAATCAAGTACATTCTCTTAGGTGCACTCACAGTAGATGGATCCTATCGAGAGGCTGTGTCCAACAGAACTTTCTAGAGTGACGGCAATGTTCCACGGTGGCACTGTACACTACAGCAAGCACTAGCCATATGTGACTTCTGAGAACCTACAATATGGTTAGTGCCACAGAAAAACTTAATATTTAATTTTATTTAATTTGAACGAATTTAAACTTAAATAGCTCTATGTAGCTGATGGCAACCATATTGAACAGCACAGCTAATGTCTTTCATAAAATTGGTCCACAATATGGCAATAAAAAAGTCTAAGTTTTGCTAAATTCCAACAGTTACATAAAACCATATGTAGAAAAATTCATTAAATTCCTTACATAGAAGAGATTTGGTAAGTGAGGCACTGCTAACAGTGTAAAAGACCAACAACACGTGGACTGAGTCCATGTTCCTCGAGAAGTCATTTCTAGGTCACTGTGTGATCTTAAAAACCTGAATTCACATTAACCCACAACACTGGAGTAGAGGATGCGTAGGCCTCATTAGCAAAAAGCTCCAATTTGCACAAAATAATTAGCTTCACTTCTAGGGCATGGATCAGTTGATTCATAACTTCATTTAACAATTATGCTGAGCCCAATCTTGTGTCTGTGCTGAGCCCTAGGAAAACCACAGTAAACAAAGTGGATGAAATCCCTGCTTTCAAGGCGTTTATAGTCGGAAAAAAGTAATCTCATATTGAAGGAAGTTCTAAGAAGAAAATTCAGAAAGTGATATGATAACTGGATAAAGATTAATTTAGGATAGGGTACTTAGAAAGGCCTCTCTGAGGAAATGACATGATCTGGGGTCAAAAGATGAGGCAGAGCCAGCCACAAGAACAGCTTTCCAGGCAAAGAGATTGGCAAAAGTGCCAGGGCCCTCAGGCAGGAAAGAGCTTAGCTTATTACAGGCAGCCATGATGCTCCAGCACAGAGACGGGGGAAAAAGGGTTCAAGATGAAAATGGAAGTTAAGAAATCAACCATCTACTTTTCCTTTACTTGAGCAACACATCAAGCTTCAGATGGCGTAACACCCACTTACCAAAGAAAGGGTCCTGGCCTAGCTGCTTTCGGAGGCTTTCTACCACAGGGTGACCAAAGGTGATGTTGGGAACAAAATGCCTACAAGACAAACAAAATCTTACTCTGAAAATGTTTTCAAATCAGTTTCTGTATTTTTCTCAATATGTATTCTGATGGGGGTAGATAGGATTACACGTAATTGCAACATTTTTCAATTTAATATTTCACATCATCGGTATTAAACAATACTAACAATATCTGGATAATTTTGGTTTTACAAAGCAGTATCTCCTTGACAGTTCAACAAATCATAATAATGTCACATGACTTGACTCTATAATTCATAATCCCTGACAGGTAGAAACGGAAAGATGACAAAATCAAAACCCCCAAAGTTATATGACTTGCCCATGTCACACACTAGTTAGGAAGTACAGGACTCTGATGTGGGTCTCTCAAATCCTAGTCTGTCACAGGCTGCCTGGGGCTACTTCTCATCCACCACTATCCAAGGGCACTAAATGACCGTTTAAACTTTCTTAGAGATTATCAATAAAGAAACTTGGTGTGTGTACTAATAACCACCACTTACGGAGGGTTTACAACATGCCAGGCATTGTACCTCACTTCATTTCATCTTCACAACAGCCTTAGGAAGGAGATGCTCTCATTATCCTCATTGGAAGAGCACAAGATAAACAACCTCTTTAAATCACCAGTTAATAATTTCTAGGGGCAGGATTCAAATTAAGTCTTCCTGATATCAGACCCAAAGTACTTAACCATTATCCTACTCCACTTAGGCCTTTGTTCTATCACTGGCTCACTTCAATTTCTTTAACAAAACCTCCTACATGCAAGTACCACGCCAGGTGCTTCAGTACTGTATTTTATAAAGAAACAAGCGAGAGCTCCTGCTGACCTCAGAAAAGTTCACAATCTCATTGGGAAGAGACGGCTAGCAACTCACCAGAATCCACGACCCTACGGTTGTCAGCAGGAAGCCAACTTCACCAAAGACCACACTTCGCGAGTCCTTTTACATCCGGGTGGCCCAAGTGACTAGTTCTCACCAAAGGACTATGAGCTTAAGTGGAGTGTCACTGCAGAGCCCAGGAGGCTGTGTGGTCTTCCTCTTCCGCTCACTGTACCCTTCTGCCAGTAAGGGAGCCGTTGGGGAATGGCAGTGCCACAGGATGGAGGAGACCGTGGCCCGAGTTTCTGCATGGAGGCCACTCACACTGAACCGTCACATGAATGAGAAATGAACTTTATAACGTTAAGCCGCTGGAATCTGGGCTTTGTTAAAGTAGTAGGTATTACCCTACACAAGGACTGGAGGGAAAGCTAAACACCAACAAGAAGGCAAAAGGAGGGAAAACAGCTCCAGAGACAAGGAGCACAGCATTTAAAAGAGGGGAAGATCATGAGATTTATAGAACCAACTGAATTTGCAAAGAAGGGAAAAGGAACGAAGCTAAGGCAGATAAAAGCAAGCTATGTTCAAATAACGGGGAAGATGGTGTCAAGCAGTCTGCCTAGTGTGAAAAAGGCGGTAGGCAGACTGTGTCACGTTAAGGGGTATCAAATGCCAGGCTCAGAGTCTGGACTTTATCCTTTGTGAATGTGAAGGGAGGTTTTAAAGCAAGAAGCAAATAAAAAATAAGATGCAAATAATAAAGTCAGAAGAAAGACTGGGCAGTAAATCGGAATAAGGGAGGTTAGAGGTGTTGGTAAATGGCAAGGAACAATAAGAATGGAAAGAAGGACAGGCCAAAGCAACAGGATTTGTTAACTGACCAGACGTGGGGGCTGAAGAGAGAGACTAAACCATGGCTGAGGTCTTAAGCTCAGATGACAGGCAGAGTGAGTGTTAATAAAAAATTAAAACATACATAGGCCAGGCACCCTTCTAAACACTTCCCATGTATTAACTCATTAAAATCTCACAACCACCCTATGAGATGGGTACTATTATTATCTGTATGTTACAGACGAGGAAGAGTCCCAAGCTCACACAACCAGGAAGTGAGGGGCAGACATGAAATGCAGGCCAGGGCTCCAAAGTCCAGGCTCTTAACTCCTAGGCTTGTCTGCCCCTCCACTGATGACTAATCAAAGTCCAAGGGAGGAAGCGAGACTCGAGGGAGAGAGGGCAGGATTCAGGGCCTATCTGAGAGGGACAGGCACAGACACTTCCACTCACCAGCACTTTGGTCCGCAGAGGCTGGGTTTCTAGTATTTTGGAAATCATTCTACCATTTGACTTAGAGCAATGACTGCCAGGGTTATGGATAAACCCTTATTATTTACTTAGAACTTGGAAGAAAGGGTTAGATAAACAGCAGGAAGGCCTAGTGAATACTATACCCCACTAGAAGGGAAACATGAAGATTTTGTTCACTGTTCTTTTAATCTGCTGCATGGTGTTGGAAGTACTTTTGTCGTCTCCACCTTAGGTTTCATTTATCATGAAAATAAACCTAAGAACCACATCTTGAGAAAATGTGAGAATAAAACAAACACACTTTTAATTCATTGGGAAATGGAAGCACATGAAACTACTGACCCAAAATTATATGACTAATTTCGATACTTCAGATCCATTTGTGTTTTTTTTTTTTTACCTGAGGAAGATGAGCCCTGAGCTAACATCTGTGCCAATCTCCCTCTACTTTATATGTGGGTCACTGCCACAGCACGGCTGACCAGTGGTGTAGGTCTGTGCCCAGGATCCGAACCACAAACCTAGCCCGTCGAAGTGGAACCCAGCAAACTTTACCACTATGCCACAGGGCCAGCCCCATGCACTAGGTTCATCAAATACACTGGAAGAACAAAAACGGACCAATATCCTTACAAGAAACCACAGGCTTACAGCTAAACTATAATAAAAAAAGGCTACAAATCCAAGGATGAAGTCAAGAGTGCCCCAAATTTGCCTGACAACAGTAACCATGGAACACCTGCCACAAAAGAGCTTCGCCCCAAGCCTAGAGGCAGCAAAGAGCACCTGGAATGCGAATGTCTAACAAGAGCCAGGGAGCTCTTATCAGACCAGCTCGGAAAATATGAGCTTACTTCACTCTAATGAAGAAAGAGTTCATTAAGGAAGCCTGCTTCATAATTATCTTATGCTTTTTCCTTGAAGGCACTTTTTGGAGTAAAGTCTGCAAAAAATAAAATGCAATTAAAAGAGTATCCTTTGCTGCTATGGAATTTATTGAGATTAAGGTATGATTGTTTATAATACACAATACAATCATTTAATCTACCATCAACGCGAAGCTTTGTTTATAATTGTCATGCAATCTACTTCAGGCAGATGAAACCTTTACTAGGTCTCCCAACAAGGCAGAGATGGTAAAAGGAGGATTCAGGTTGATACAAAATCTACCAAGCTTGTAACCAGAAACACTTCCTGTGAAAGAGGAATCACAAACTCCTATGCCTACAGGGGTTGGCAGATAAGGCGGAAGAGCAAAACAGGGCAGACATGGCCAGGGGACACGTGAAGAACACCCGGCCTGGCTAATGGTGGCTGCCATTTAGCTCTAGCCCACGTGGCCTTAGGGGACTGTGGGCTCAACTGGCAAATCTTTGGATGTTTTTCAAAAGTGAGAAATCTAGTATTAATGTGAAATCTTTCCAATTTTAAATCCTAGTAACTAATTTAGAAATTGCTTATTTGTGCTGTTCCGATACTTAGGACCAACACGTTTCCAGTCACTGCCCTATCATATGTGTTTACATGGCTTCCAATTTTCTTTTCCAGAGAATCCACTTGTCCTTTATTCCAAATATCCAACCACACTAGTGCCCCATCCCCTACAGTGTCCCCAGAACTTGTTCTTGTCTTTCAAAATGAAGTCGTTCAGCTTTAACCAGGAGAGAAAGTGGGGGCTTCAGAGGGAGAGGACGGGAACAGAAAACAAGCAGTGCACCCAAATTCAGTGTAATGGTGGAAATCTTTAAGGGGGGGGCAGGAAAAAGAGAAGCACGGAGGCAGAAGGTAAGCTGGGGCGGATCCCCTTGGCAAAGGGCTCCACGCTCCACTTTCCCACCCTGTCCTAGGAGACCCTGCAGCTCAGCCAGGCTCTGCCTCTTCTGGTGGGACATTTGGGATGGGGCTGAACGTCCCTAAACTGGTCTCCTCCTTTGCAAAAGGGGAATAAAAATAGGTCTTAGCTCAACAAGTTGTGAAGCTTAAAAGGGAAAGGGTTTTAAAATGGTGTTTAGAGAATCTAGTTTTTTCAAACCAAGACATTTCTTGGCAAAGGGGGTGCGGAGTCAATAAAAACCAAATACTTTTATCTTAATAAGCTCAAGGTCTGCCATAGGGCCGGGAGGGGGCAAAAGCGATTCCTTAGAGATCCCTCCATTATGATAAAAGCATTCATTCATTCAACCAATTATAACTAAGCTTGTCAAGGTCCTTCACCTGCAGAGAACAGAGGTAAGCCAAAGAGTCAGACCCTGCTTTCAGGGAGCTTACAGCAGGAGAGACGTGAAATAAGTAACACAAGTAAGTGTATAAATTATTAGTTCTTTGAGAACAACTTAACTATTCTCTGCAAGCCCAGTACCCACAGAAGATATTTAAATTCTGAGACAACACAAGCTGTTGCCTGCTTCCAATCCTGGCTCCACCATTTCCTAGCCACGAGGACACAGCCAGGTGGCCACCTCTGCATGTCCGATTCCTCACTACCAGATGCCGGTGCCAAAAGCAGCACCAACCTCCTATGGTTGTGAGTTCACTCACAAAAAATGTCAGAACAGAAAGAGTTAAGTGCTCCTAAATATTAGCTACTATTGTTATCATTAATATTCTGGATTGGTGAACTGAAACAATTTTCTCTATTCATTCATCTACTCAAACATGGTACAAGACATTTAAAACCAAACTGCTTTCTGTATCAAACAGACCACACACACATACACACACACACACGTAGCCTCTTCTATCCTGAGACCCCTAGGTGTCTTAGAGACAAAATTTTTTTCACTTTGTGTCAAAGACACAAAAATGTAGCCAGCTATCTCTGAGGTACACATTCCATTCAGGAATATTAACTGTGAAATTGCAGGGCTTTCAAGCAAAGGTGTCAAAAATATCTAAGTAGAACTATATATGACAACAAACTAAAAACCAAACTTTTGTACGAGGTAATATTTACTAATCTTCTTACACACTCAGCCTAGAATTCTTAGTACTTTAAGGTCAAGACTTTGCCATTACCAGTTGGGCAGAGTAGTTAACTGAGTGCAATGCAAGGAAAACAAGAGTTAACCAGAGAGAACAAACGAAGACAAAACTCGTATTACAAGAGGAGAGACGGTAAAAAGGACGGGAAATAAGTGATCGCCTTCTGTAAATAACACGAATTTGCAAATTTGCATGAGGGCACCCAAAAACTTGATCTATTTAAAATAAATTTACGTTTCCGCGTCGACCCACGGTAATGGCTGTTAGGACTTCACGGCCAGTTATCAGTGGGCCCAGGGAACCGCCGCGCCCACCAAGATCCAAGCGGCGCAGTCCCCAGGCCGCGATCCGACGGCGTCTCACCGGCTGCTCCAGGTCCGCTTCCTCATTTTACAGCCTCTTCCTGACTCCGAACAGCACTGTCTATGCGCTCTAACGACAGAGCTGAGCGCTTACAGAGACGCCGCCTCCCCTGAGGGCAAGGTGCCTGCAGCGGACGGACCCGAGCATCGAAACTCGCACGACGGCGCAGCAGCCGCAGCCCAGCGAGCACGCGACAGGCGGCCCCCACCGCCCGCCCTCTGCAGCTCTGCAGCTCTGCAGCCCCGCAGCCCCGCAGCCCCGCAGCCCCGGAGCCCCGCAGCCGCGCCGCC
The DNA here is from genome assembly GCF_041296265.1 of Equus caballus. Lineage (NCBI taxonomy): Eukaryota > Metazoa > Chordata > Mammalia > Perissodactyla > Equidae > Equus > Equus caballus. Next base: position 752,729 of record NC_091689.1, on the reverse strand, counting down.
CCCGCTTCTCCTGACGGCAGGCGCCCGGGCCGCAGCCGCTTCCGGGCCCCGGCGGGCGGGCGGGGCGCGTGTAGGCCCGCTGCGGAGAGCGCCTCCGGCCGCCCGGCCCCCTCGGAGCCGCCTCCGACCCGGCGCCCGGCGGTGCGGGGACGCCGTGTCCCGAGAGGTGCTCAGCGCAGGGTGCCGGCCGGCTGCGCGGCAGCCCCGCCCCGAGCCCCGCGGAGTTACCCGTCCATTACATCCAGGTGCAGGTAATCGGCCCCGGAGTCCAGCATCCGGAGGCACTCGGCCCCTAAGTTGGCCAGGTCGCTGTTGAGGATGGACGGGCCAATCTTGCAGCCGGACGCCATGGTGCTGGCGCCCAGGAGCAGGTAACCCCGGCAAGACGACGGCGTCGCCGCGATTGGCCGCGCGGCCTTGGCTCCGCCCCTTCCCGTCGAGCCTTCCGAACTCCGCCGGAAGCGGCCGCCCGGCGCAGAGGAAGTCCCGCCTCCCCCTCAGGGGCGGGGCTGCCAGCCTGCGGCTTAGGGGCGCGGCCGCTCTCGAAGGCCCTTCCTCCGGCCCCCGGCCCCAGCGGTGTGTTCTCGCAGCCGGCCTGCGGGTCTCCTGGCGCTCGGGTGGTCGCTTCGCTCTTTGTTTCACCGTCGTTTGCATATGCGCTCCTTTCCTTTCCAGCTCCTGTGCTTGCCCTTAAAAACAAAGCAAAACCCGTGGCTCCTAATTTCTCTCCTCGAGCTCCTCTTAAGAGCTGGGGGAGTAAGATGGAGGGCGGACTGGCCGCTGCCCGCCGGGACCTGGCGGCTCGCGGGCGCCGCAGGCTGCGCGGCGCTGACAGGGCCCGGGCCCAGCCGGCCGCCGCCGCTCTCCTCTGTTTCTGGCCCTCGTCCCTCTTACCTTCTCTTCTGTCTTCCCCCTCAGAAATGCTCTTGACAAATGGTAATACGTTTATTTAGTGTTCAGACACAATGCAAAGGAGGGTGTCCACGCAGATAATCCCTAATCAGTCTATAAATCAAAACTGGAGTGAGTTTCTAACGAGCCAGATCTGAGAGCTAGACCGGGGCCTTTCTTCCCCAAAGAAGGAAGGTTATATACTGTCTTGGAACAAAGGGCATCCGTCACGTGTGACAGCAACGTCCCTTTTACAAGGGTCCTCAGGAGATCTCCCAGCAGGGCAGCACAGCTGTTCACACAACAGGTGGCAGGTCTGGGTCTCGAGCTGGGTGGTCACAGGTCAGCACAGCCATCAGTTCCTAGCCTGGGGAGAGATGCTTATCCTTAAGGAAATGCAATGTGGGGGAAGTTGCAGGTCTATCTTGAGGGTATTGTTCTCATCTTTGGGACACAGCAAATGCTTAAAGCAGATGTACACTGCATGCTCCACGGGCACGTCAGGGCCTTTTGGAAAAACAAGGTCAGGCCAAGTTAGTTTTACACCAAATGGCTTACTCATATACTCCAGTCTATCCTGTTGCTTGCGGTTTATTTAGCAGGGCTATTCCTCTGCCTGATGTACCTAGGGTCATTGGGTCAGGAAAAGAGACGTAGTAAAACCACATGAGGAAACAACATAAATTTAACAAGATTATACCTTAGAAGGTAGGATAGAGTACTTTCTACTGTGGCAGTAACTTGGACGCTATGGTGCTTCTGGCCACATTCGGGGGCCAACCAGAGGAATCTTTAACATTCCCCCTGGGAAATCTACCAGTCATTCCAGCAGGCCATAACCTGGGCAGAGAAGTCACCCTGGGGTACTGACTCCCCATGTGCCCATCCTGCTTCGTGTTGAAATTGGGGGTAGAAAGCATGAGTAGGATGGAGCTCATTTGGGGCTGGAGGGAGGAATAGGAAGTGTCTCACTGAAAGGTGACCTCAGGCCAGACTGGGGGTGCTGAGGAGAGGCATCAAGGAACACCCTAAAACGGACACTCACCTGAATGAGTTAACCTATTCTCTATGTTAAGAAATGAAACTTCATCACGCATCTTAAATAGTTTTAGATTTACTTTATTATATGTGCATATTCAAACACAGAAGTCTTAATATGTTTCATAAATATCTTTCATAAACATTTCAGCATTTATTCATATGCATTTTTTCCATGCTCTTTGGTCATTCGTTATTCAGAACAGACTTCATAGTCATCTGAGAGAAGTTGGCTGTGAAATCAATCTTTTGTTTTACCTATAAAATGGCTAATAAGGATTTTCATCCTGCAGTCACAGTGACTATTGAAAAATATTATGGAGGTACATTGATCTGTAATCCTAAATGATCATAAAATAATATAAGTAAATTTGTCTTAAGCTTTTCCAAATACATTCTGCCCTTAACTTGTTTTTATTCTCCTGAGTGTCAAACCAAACTTTGTTTCTGAAATGCTGCAGTTGAGACCCACTAAAGTCAATGAGGAAGTGAGGCTTTCTACTCACTGCTAAAGACAAGGCCCTGGAGTTGGAAGTGTGAGGTCACAGGCAACAGCATGACACGGTGTGACAGCGGCAAATCCCAGAGACTACTGAAGTATCCTGTGTAACTTGAGGAAGGGTATTTAATTGTGTTTTGGACTGCAATTCTATTCGTGATCCTTTCTTACCTATAGATCCCTATGTACCCCCTATTCTCATCTCGGATGCTCTTGGAGCTGGACAGCAGAGTGGAGAATGTTCTTCACTGACTAGAGGGGATGTAATGAAGAAGAGAGGAGATGTCACCCTGCCTAAGGTACTCCTGGAGGCTTGAAATGGCAAAGCAGCTACTTCCAGCCTGTGCAACGGACCCTAACCAGACCCCAACACCACAGATTTTTTTCCCCAACATTATCACGTCCATTTATGCCTTTTGACATTGTAGTTCTCAGTGCCTTGTCCCAGTGCATTTAGTAACAGTTTCCTTTTTGGAAGAAATCAAATAACTTATCTAATAGAATTATAGAAAGCAGCAAATTCTGAAAAATGAAAGTAAAATGTTTTGCTATAGAAATGCTGTCTCCAGAATCTGAACTGCTTTAATTGAATCCGAGTAATATAAATGTACACCCATTATCATGGATGATACTTGTTTAATCCAAGGTCTCTCAGAAGTTAATTTCTGAAGAAGCAACTTCTTGGATGAATCCAATTTTTAATACATGGGAATAGATGCCTGTTTTAATTTTCCTCTGAAAAAGATAAATATCATTAAGCATCCTAGCTTAAGAAATTATCTAATAATACCAATACTGTATTTATCATATGTAATAATTAGCTTTTTAGTCATATATTCAATAATATTTTGAACATTACAAAAATTGTTAATTATCTTGAACTTTTTTCCAATCTTCCCCGACTGTTTTTTTTTTTTTTTTTAAATAATTAGTCTTCAAACTCCAGGTAGTGGTATTCCTGAGAATACATCTTGTGGCAGTCTTATGCACATACATATAGATACTTTATCGACTACACATAAACATTCAACACATTACATTCAGTACATGTAAGGACACGTCAGATGCACACATCTGCAAAGTCTTAGTAGTCCCAGTATGAAAACATTCCCACTCTCTAAGGCCCTGTTTCTCAGAGTGGAAGGCTTTTTTGCAAGGTACAACATTACTCAGCTTATTGAAAGTTTCCAACAGACTTCCATAACACGAGAGTGAAGGAGTCAGGCGGAAAGGCAGACAGGCAAGCAAAATCATGTTCAAAACAGCCCCATCCTTTTAAAATATATATAAAGGTATTTAGGATTCTTTTTGGGAACTTCACAATATTCTTTGACTCCTTTACTTTAAATATTTGATACAATTATACATAGAGAATTTGAATCAAGAATCAAGAAAGTGGAACAAAGCACACACATGTATAGAGACTCATGTAGCTCATACACTTGTAATTACCAAACATAAGGCCTCTAATGCTAATTGAGCAGCATAATTTTTAATAGGCGAAAGACATCAGCTTAGAAAGATTCATAAAACCACTTATACGTATATTTCTGCACTTAATTAATTCAGCATTAAGTGTAAATTTTCTGGAAATATTGTAAAACATAAAAGAGGCCATTTACCACCTCTATTTTCTGAAGTTTTTGATTTGAAATTTTTAATTTTGTCCTTTAACTTACAGGTATCTTTCATTCTCCTAGTGAATGGGACCAAATCCCCAAATTATATTTGAAAGTGTAAATCACTATATAAACAATGCCTATTTAATAAGCAATTCTAACAGAAAAATAATTTTCCTTTGTGATTTGGGTGGGTTTCATAGGTCTCTCTATATACATATACTTTTCATAGCCAAAGTCGACAAAGTTTAAGCATACAGAATGTGTTTTAACTCATTGCAATGTAATCAGTCTATATTTAACTTCAACTTGAGAAACTAGAAAATACACACACACCCCACCATACCAATTTATGTATGTATATGAATTTTTATATGCTTAGTATTTATGACAGTTTTCTAAAACTTAAAATTCTGAAATTAAATTTTTAACTATATGATGCTTAGTCATTCTATAGGGTCAGCACACTAGATATGACCTTACAGGCCTTCTGAATTTTATATATTTCTTGAAGTCACTGAACTTCAACTTAAAGTAAAATACACAAGCTGACTGTGTCTATGAGGAGATTGCTCACTTTCTATATTTTTTTCTCATATACTTAGATGTCTAAAGGATCATAAGACTATTGTTAATGTTGAGAAAAAGTTATTTTATTGAACCAATTCTAACAACAGTAACCTTTATATCTGAAAATATGTCCTCGAGGGCAGGCACAGGATACTGTTAAGGAAAGCAATCACATTTTCCAATATCTCCTACTCTTGGCATTGATGTAGTCAGGTCTAGAAGTAGGAATACCATCTCTTTCTAGCTATTATGTTTACATTTAGTTTTTATCATAGTATAGGCTGTTTACGTTCTTCTTAATTCAGAATTACATCTGATAATTTCTAGAATATTCTTTCTCTAATGTGATTGGTTAGGAATAGAATGATCTTAGGACGTTAGCATTTTGATTTACAACATGCAATGAAAATGACACTTCAAAAATAAATATTGAAAAGTTCACAGCTCTAAAAATAGTATTTTTTCCTTCCTCTAAATGGCTGTATTGTTGATGAAAACAAAAATGGCTGCAGGCTTATTTAGTTCTCCCAAACTAATATTTTCCTTATTTATTATTTTTATGTAAATTGCTACTTATACAGCCATCTGATTTAATATTTTTGAAACTATAAAAATAAACATTTGCATGAGATGTATAATGTGAGTAACCTCAAAAAATTGCATTTTCTTTTTAGAACATATTATTTGTTAATATTCCTAGGTAAGCAGCTCTGTAATAGTACACATTTTTAACTGCTCAAGGCTTCTTGAATCATAAACAATGTGCAACAAAATGGCTCTTTCCCCTTATTCCTCCCTGGCTTTTATGGTCTTCACACAACCAAATCATCATAGCCATTCATTTTTTCAAGATGTTTATGAAACAACATGTGCATTGGCAGCAAAATCTACTGAGATTTGTGCCACCCATTGGATATAAAGTGCTGTGTTTTCATCTTTTCCGGGCAAAAGAATTCAACTTTTAGCAAAGTGATCCCTTCTACATCTTGTCTACACCTGCAACTCTTACAAAATACAGAATTAAACATGAGACTCATCTAGGTCCACATCAGTCTCCCCCAGCTCAGTGGGAGTAAAGGGGAACTGGCTGGATAGCAGGGGGTTCTCCATGCCATTTTCCTCGTTGATGTGAAGGACAGTGTCTCCGTGCTGTAGGAGGACGGATGTCTCAAGGCCTGTGAAGTCATCAGGGGCTGAGAGTTGAGTAGAGAGGGGGCTGTGTGCCGTGGCACCTTGTCCTTCTGTGTCCTCCTTTTCTCCTTCTTCAGCGGGAAGGGTCTCACTCTATGATCAAAAGGATCATAACATCATGGAAAGCTGGGATGAGTGCCAAGAAAGAGTATCAGAAATGTCATTGTCTAACTGTAGCTGGAGAAAGAATCACAAGGCTAGTCCTAGTTCTAGCCTGTGGTATATCTAAGAGCTTATATAGGCCCTCCCAGCTTTCTGTGCCTCTGTTTCCTAACCTGTAGCATGAGCATAATTTTTTGCCCTGCTTACTTTGTAGACTGTGAGGATAAGATGAGATAATGGTGTTACAATGCTTTTTAACCATTAAAGACAATGCAAATGTATATAGTAATATTGCCCGTTAGCTTTCTTTTAAATAACACATGAGAAGTATGTGGGACCTATGGGAATTCAGTTATACATATCTGAAGCATCAAAACAACCATAAAAATATCAAAACAATGAGGCAAAAAGATCAAAACAAAAGGTTTCTCTCATCTAATAGGACACAGAAGGCTCTATATTTAAAGGCTTCATCTAAATTGGCAACTTTATTATTTTCTTTAATTGAACTGTCTTTCAACTATGTATTATATACTGGTTTTCAGTGGTTATTTTAGGTGTGAAATATTTTCTCTCAGATTTTTCATAACAAAGAATACCAAGACTCCTTAAGTTGATGTATTCCTGGCCATATACTTTGTCTAGATTCTCGTCTTCATGATGATAGGACCATTGTCTGTCTCTCTAACAAAGGTTACAGACCCAGACTTAAATTATATGGGGTAAATTTGCATATCCAAGTGGTTCCCAGACATAGGTAGGCAGGGAGCAAGCCTTGTCTGTTTCTTTAGCACCCTCACCTGCTTGGGAGACAGGCTGTGAAGATCAGCAATGACAATGGCGGGGGAAGATGTGAGGACTGGTTTGTCCATTCCTTCTGGTTTTCTAGGTGGGTCTGGGCTGCAGCCCTGGGGCTGGCCTGTGGCAGGAAGTGCGTCTGCTGGGGCTCCTGCTGGCTCCCGCTGAGCCTCAATGAAGGTCACAGATCGTTTCTGATCCACTGTAGGTCAGAAGTAAAGCAGTAAATAAGGGGAAATACGCTGTCAGTGCTTAATAATTAGCTTTAATTGGTGTCTCCTGGCTTTTCTTAGTAAAGACATTGCTGGTTTATTAATAAACACGAGCATATTTGACTATTTGGTATGTTTTGATTGCACCTTTTTATAACAGTATGTCTTGGGTAGAAAATCATTTTTACATAAATGGCCTAAAAACAAGATTTTCATAGAGCACTAGGTGAACTTGCTCATCACTCGTAACAACTGCCTACTGGACTTAGAAGTTCCTATTATTCATCATTTCTTTGTTTTCAAGAAGACATATAACAAACCCAGATCCTGGCTTGGAAGAAAATGCAAACTTCTATAGTCAAATCTCATAGTATTTGTGGTTTACCCTGGACTCTTCCATTTCCCTAGGTTCATGGGGGTAAGAGTGAAGGTTGGGAAAGGTAAGAAGAAAAAAGGCACTAAAGTTTTCTGGGAAACATCTTCCCTTATCCTAGTGCCTTCTCAAAGGTGTGCTTATCTGCATGAGCTCAGTTTCTATAGGCCTTCCTGGCTGAGATGCGTGGCATTGTGTCAATAGTATAGTCAGAAGGGACACAGAAGGCCTCACCAGATGGCTTCGTTTTAGGTTGAATGCTCCTGCGAGTGGTTGACAGCCGAGCTGCAGGGTGGTTTTTGGGTTCAGTCTGAGTCTTCTGACGTGATAGAAGAGGACGTCTTAGCTAAAGAGAATAGGCAGAAGCTGGCAAGAAAGGTCTAACTGCCTGGGAGGAAACACTGAGCTCAGAGGATTCTGACTCTGGTTTACTCCTTTTCCTGTGGTTTTCTGTGGACTCTTATGGTTGTTCCTGACATTCATAGCTGATAAAACAAACTTCTTTCTGTGTATTTAACCACCAGTGTTTGATTCAGACATCCCCTTTAAGCAGTTCTATCTCCCAGTTATGACTCCTTTATATATCCTAAGAACATTAATTAACATAACTTAAAATAGCCAGTGTGAGAATTTCAGTGAATTTTAGAATACAAAACTAATAATTGCTTATGAATCAGCCTTTCCTTATCTAAAAGTTATAGCTGAACATATGCCAACTCTCAAGAGGAGGTTAATGAAAAAACCTCAGATGCTGGGAAAGTGTCTGGTACCCCAGTCAATGTTGGGAAGCTCCCGTCAAAGCTAGAGTGCATAGGCTTATTTAAATATCTGTTTAGAGAGTAATGTGAAGAAACCCCACTTAAGGAAATTTGAAAAGATGATCTTTGATTTTGGTTTCAACTTGAATCATTAATCTTGAAATGAGGAAAAAAGGACAACTGCATGTATGCCTCTATACAAAAAGAGGGCTTAAATCAACTTTATAACAAATCTTTCTTGGTCAATAAGTTTGACTGGGAAAGAAGGGTTCTGGATGTGGAACAAATATGAGTATAAGCCCACTTTTTTTTACTAAATAGTCAGCTTTGCTGATAAAAAGGTTCAGAGCTAAAATAGAGGCTGAAAACTCTCAGCTTGCCCAAGCACTTACCACATTTTAAAGTTGCTCTGTACTGCTTATTTCAGATGGAGAGAAGGCAAAATATAATCTTAATATACATGGGCTTTAAAAATTGAACAGAGCTTGCATTTCATAAGATGACCCTCCTGCCCTTTCGGGGGTCTGCTTACCTGCCTCAGGCCCCTTTTTCTCCCCAGGGGCTGCTGAACCAGGAGGTTCTGTTGGCCAGGTTCGCTCTGTACACTTGCCACCCTGTCAAGCATCAACAGTGTTAGTGCACCCTGGAGAGAGGACAGGAGACCATCTCTGGTGGGTGTTAGCCAAAATCACTTATATGAAACAGTCACTTCAAAGATACCACTATCTTTGAAGGAAGGTTGGGAAAGAATCCCTGGTATGGAAGTTTTCAAAGGTTTGGGAGGGAGAACGAGGCCTTGTAGCCCCAAACTGCCAAAATTGAGATTCTGTTTTCAATCACAGATGCCATATCTATCATTCAGCAAAACATTGATTCCATCACACCCCTGGTTTGGAAGCCACCAAAAGGTTTAAGATGTCATATTCTAATCTCAATTTTTCTTTTTGATGGGAAGGGGAAAGGTGGTGACAAACAAAGACAAACAACTCTATCACATGGATGGGAACACCTTTTCAAAAATTTCAATTTAAATGAAAATAAGATGGACGAATATCAAACACATCAGACACAGAATCCATTTGGGTGAAGGGGCACATTCAACACATGTTTGCAGCCTGAAGTCTCTGTGACTACTGAGTAAATGAATAGTCACATGGGCAGACAATTAAATGTTTTTTTAAAATGGTTTTAGATTTAAAAGGCTGGCAAAGTAATTAAGCTATCAGTAGAACTCAGAAGCTTAATTAATTAATATCAGGTAGCTGCATTCAAACATATCGTGCAATTTATAAAAGCAAGAACCTGCTCCCCCCAAATTTACTGTGTATGTGTGTATTTTATATGCAAAAACAACTACTGACAGTGGTCACTATTTTAGTGTTGAGTGAAGCTGAAAATAACTGTCATGGGCACATGATCCTTTTTCATTCTGCATGCATGTATAATAGGTATTTATAATGGGAGTGTAGGTGACAAAAAGAAACGCATTGTGCCCCAGAGAACACTGTAATCCTGTGGATGATGCCAATGTGATTATTTGGTTAATGGGTAATTAATTTCTGCTTTGCCTTTGCAAAAGGAGAGTCATCTATGAATAGTTGTGAGAGTAAAATATTCCACAGAGGAATTCAGAGTCAGCAACTGTCCAGGAAAAAGAAAGAAAGACTACCTTCATTCATTTCTGTTTTTTAAAAACTGAGCTATCTAATATCTAGCCTCAGTTGTAGCGAGAGATATTGGTGGCAAGATGGGCAATCAGATGTTTCCCCTGTTGTGTTAACAACCAGTTATTCATCACATGGTTGACACAATCACATCTGTTATTTCTAAAAAGTCTTAGTCATATTTCAGCTAGAAGAAAATCGGTGATTCCCAAATGGAGTTTATCAAAGATTTTATGAAGTAAGGATGTAACTATATCTTAATTACACCATTTGGGATACACAATAGAAAATTCCATAAAGAGTCCCCAAAACAGATGTTGTTTTAAACTTTCTTGTTCTCCTGAATATCAAGTTCATAAGATCAATGTACATTATTTTTATACATATATGACCTTCTACCATAGATGACCTTTCTATGAAAATGGAAAATTACCCCAAAGGAACAATACAATAAATTCTGATAAGCAATCCAGACTATGTTGCTGGCATGTTTGAAGTGACATCTCCTTATTAATTATACATTTTAACATGTGTCTGCAATTGGAAAGAGTATTCAATTACCATATGCACAAAAGTAGAAACAAGTTTCTCCCAAATACCAAGCAAAGCTTTCGTTGAACGGATTCTTCATTGACATCTAAATGTTACCTCAGTTCCCTTGGCCGAAAAGTGAGGTTCATACTTACCACCTACCTCCCATTAAGGTAGAGAAAAGAAGTTAGTTGATGTAAAATGGTTTGAATATGAAAAGTGATGTATATAGCATGCTTCCTTGTTTTACATTTGATATTTGTCATGAGTTTATTGCTTCTAGAACACTAAAAAGAAGTGGCTAATAAAGTGTCCTGAAAATAATTGGGCCGAGAAAATGAAATAGAGGCAGTCCACTTGTCTCATTTTTTTTTCAGTAATCTGAGATTGTGAGAAAAAAATGGTGTAAGAAAAGAAAAGAAATACACATTACTCAGGGAGTGTTAAATGTCAAAACATAATGGTAATTTCATGATGATTATTCCAAGGGAGGATCATAAGCATCAAAATTTTCTCTATGGATAGAGAGGTTTATATCTAAGAAATGGATCGAGGTTATAGCTTTGGTAATTAGCAGTTCTATGTAAATGATACAGCATTTCATCACTGGAATGCACACATCAAAGATGAAATTATTCCGTGTCCTTGGAAATCTATCCCAGCTAATAAATTAAATTCTGCCTATGAATGTGATGCTAACATGTTGATATTTTGGACATCAAAGTCTGGCTTAGCTGTGTGCAGTTAGGACACATTACTAATAAACAGCCAGAGAAGTTAATAATGGGAGTAATTTATGCAGATCACGTTTCTTTTTCTCAAGTCTGTATCAAACTGGAGTTGAATATAGAAGTAGTTTCAATTTAGTTTCTCTCCATGTCATGTAATATTTAGACATCTGTATGATTTGCGATGTGCGACCATACAATGCCTAGTACTAAAACCAACCAGGAGAAGACGAAGGTGTTTGCCTTGAGCACCTCTCCATAGAAAACTGGATTCCTGAAATTTTTAATCTTGAGAATGAGAAATGGCTCATTTCCACTGTTTCACCAAATAACAGGGTAAAATAGTAAGGATAAAAGCAAATAAAACTTTCTAAATTGAAGCTAAAATCATCCTTTGTATTTTTGAGTCACTGAAAAACATCACTATGGCAAACCATATAATAATCCAGATTTTGGAGAAGTAAATGCACTTGGGGCTTGGCAGCACTGGTGTAACTCAACTGTCTACCCAAAAAACCCACCTTATTCAAAATGCAAGGAAGTGATTTATAAACTATGGAAATTCGGCCAATGGTTGGAGAACAATTGTGGCACAGATTAGCTCTTTTCCCCTCTTTCAGCACGATGGCCTGGACTACAGTGTATAAATATGTATGTGTCTATTAATGGAATATATACCTAACGGTATTTCTTAAAATAAAGGATCAGTGAACAAGGGCACATTCAGCAATGCAACAAAAATTCATATCATTCATCTCAAATTACAAAAAAAGTGTATAGATTGAAATATATTTCACAAATAAAAAATTTAAGTGGAAGCACCAGGTGAGACTAACCCATGGAAAATGAATTAATATTTTCATTGCTTTTATCTCCACTTTTAGCTTTTAATTTTAATATGGTTAAAGAAATCTAGAGGCAGAACACAAGACACAAAGCATAGCCATTTACACTGAGTGATTGCCTTGTGATGCGAATGCGTAAAGCCAGCACCAAGGGAGCCATAAAACGTTTGTAGAGAACAGGAAAATAAACAGTAGATAAATCCTACTCTTCCCTTTTCCAATAAAAGACCACTGTTTTAAAATTTACTTAGCATCCACAACATCCAAGAAAATGTATTTTACATGCCAAAGAATTTAGAGATTAGAGGCTGGAATTAGAGTAACAAGGGGGAATAATCTGGATCTTCGATATCCCGTAGGAACTGATGTAGCACTGGCCAAGTACATATCTGTGTACCACAACACACATTTTCTTAGCCATTAATTCTCAGCTACATGAGGAAGCTGCATGAATTTTTTTCTGTGTACTTGCCAAGTTTTCATACTTTGAAGTGTGGGTGATCATGATATGGGTTCTACTAAATAGGTTATTTTCATTTCATCTCACCCAGACTATACAGTCTTGTTCAAACTTGAGCCACATTCTTATTTTTGACTGTGATTCACATTACCCTTACAGAATCAAATAGCACTGTAATTTTTTTTTTTAATTAGAGTTGATTGGCAATTTCTGCCTTTCAAAGCGTTCTAACGTGTCCAAACAAAATCTAATTCTCAAGTATAAACATTCAGGCTTAAGTGCTTGGATAACCTTTTGTATGTGTGATTCTTCTGGAGAGAACATATGGTCCATAGGGTGTGTTTTTGGGGTTGGGCACAGGGAGGGAACGCCTACAGTGAGTTTCTATACCTCTCAGAGCAACACTCCCAGCAGAAGAGAATCTCCCATGGGATATGATTTCAATTTATTAATTTCCAAAAGAAAGAATCTTTGCTCCATAGCATAGTGCTGCTAACAAGCTGATATTTCTTGTGATAAATCTTTAAAAGAAACCAGTTAGCAGGGGTTAAAAAAAATCCTGGAAGAAATTTTCAAAAAGTCTGCACCATTGTTATTGGTTTCCACCAATGCATCAGGTTATCCTAGTTATCCTGGTCTCTTCCTCATTTAGCCCTCAGACCATTTTCCTTAAGAATACTTTGGGTGTATTTTAGGTCCTGAGTGCTCAGATGTGTGCTAAATGTAATTTACATGGTTAATGCTTTACCATTTCTTGAGGATTTTAAGAGTCTGCAGCATAAAAATGTTTCATGCCAAGAATAAGAAAGCCTGGAAACCAAATATAAAAAGTATATATCTTATTTTATAAACCCACCTCTTAGTAAATGCCAAAAGTTCCTCTCCTCCAAAGAGAACTTGGTGACATGATGGAGTTCAAGAGGTAAGATTTGCAGTGTATGGCAAAGGTGGATGTGCTACTGGCTGGTGGAATGCTTCTGCATTAATATAATTATTTAGAATCCAAAGTAAATGCCTCAGCTTCTGGTTTCTCAGTGAGCACCACTGAGTCTGGGTGACTGACACCCAGACCTAAAACACACCAGTTATGGGAACAACAGATCAACAACAGTTGGTCTAAAACAGTTACCAAAGTCCTGACATGATTGATTAACTCAGCTGTAGATAAAATTTATAGCTTTCGCTCTGAATCAGTCTCATGTAGCAAGAACTTTGGGTTTATTCCCATTGACACTGGAACCAAGGAAGATTGGATTGGTTTAGATAAATCCAAATCAGTCATTTGAACCCCGAGCCTCCAAGAGAGGGCCAAATCCTTAGGAGATTTATAAAAGTCCACTCAAACTCCTGCCTTCTCTCACCAACCCCAGCCTGTATTTACTCAGCAAGAGTAGAATTTGGCCTAATCAGCAAAGCCCTGGGACAAAGTCAGCCAACAGAAGTCTGATTTCTACTCTCAGTGGGCCACTGAAATTATCTTCTAGACAGGGTGCTCCTGTCTCGCATGTAATATTAAGCATTAAACAAATGCATTCTTTGAAAGCAGCGGTCACGGTGCTAGACTTGGTTCAGATCTCTTCAAACACTATGAACAACGAAGAGAAACCATGTTGAGGACTGTTTGGCTCTTCCTCATCCCCAAAGCTCTTGATAATGGAATTACGTCTGCACTCTGCAGCACTTCCACATTTACCACCAATAAGAGACTCATCTGTCAAGGCAAGGGCTCGCAAACACAAATGAATGTCATGAATTATGGGTCCAGTAAAAAAAAAAGATACACCTGATGATGGGACTAAATTTCCCATTTTCAACTGCAGAAGAAAATGTGAAATCCAAACGAGATGCAACGAAAACAAAGGACAACCTTTCACAGGAACGGCCTCTCAACATTTCCTCATCTTTGTGAAAGCAATAAACACGGGTAGATAGTGCTCACTATATAAAGCAAACCTGAAAGAGAATGTTTGTCTCGAGATAGAACAAAGGCACTCTCAGGATGAACAAGAAGCATTACTCCTAATGAGGATTAGTTGAGAGGTATGAATCAACAGCACAAGATTAGGAATGTTTGACCTGGTTTACCTGAGTGTTAAAGGTGCAGTCCCCCTTCCCGGTACTTTAAACCAACAGCCAAGAAATTATATTGTTTGCATCATAAGACTTCTCTTACTTACCAAGAAATGTTTGTGTCTGATATTTCATGGCAAGTCATCTTTGTGGGAGTCTTTTTGGGAGTCACCTTTGTGCCGGCACAGACATTCTTTATACAAGTGTTTGAACAAGCTACTATAATACCTGCCACATAGCATGCATTAAAGAGAGGGAATTATATTGACATTGCTACTCTTATAGCATCATTGTTTTCTTACCATCTGTGGTATTAGCTAAAAGACCTGTCTCAATTTAATAAGGTGCTTCCTCATGATGGGGAGTTGTATTAAAAGGCTTCTGCAAAACAATTCTTCAGGAATATCATTGTGGGAGGGAATGATTAGATGGGATAAATTTAACATTTGGCACATCAAACTTTTTAGATGTTCATGGGACAAGCCCCTAAAAGAACTCCATGGATTTTTTTTCTTCTTAGTAAGCTTTTTAGGCCATTTGCCATGGAGCTCTGAAGCTGAAAATGAAGGAGGCTACACCTTTGACTTCCAGGCTCGTGTGTGTTCATGAGTAACAAAGGGAAGGAATGGAAATAGATATCAAGACGGGGCAAGAGGAGACAGAGAGACAGAAGAGACAGGAAACAGCTCGTTTCCCAGCACAGACACCAATAGACAGGTAGCATTGACACTGTACCTAGAGAGGCTGCCCTCGGCGGCCAGGCCCTGGGAGTCATCGAGGACATTAGGTTCACTGCAGGAGGGGTAGGGAGATGAAGCATTTAGGGAAAGAAAATGCAAACAAATAAAAGAAAAAGAAAGAAGGCATGCAATTTTCTGCTTCCAAGAACCAAAAATAAATAGATTTAACAGAACAAGGAAGGAAAAGGAGACAGTCAACCATTTCACCTTGTGCTGGGTTTGTCAAGACATAGGACTCGAGGCAATGGGGGAGGAGGGACTTTGGATGGATACGACTCTCAAAGGAGTGATCTATTTGTTGGTCAAGAGTTAGGACTTAAAATGAGCTCCAAATGGACACATGAGCTCTGAAACACACTGCAGAACGAATCTGTAGAAGATGAAACTACCGTTCCTTTGATAACCATTTGGCTGGACGGTGAGTATTTTTAACCCATCTTATGTACATGATGTTTCATTGACTAGGATCCTGCTTCTTTCTTGTGTGTGGTGACATTATCACATAGAAACCACTTACCATGAACCGCGACAACCAAACTCTTGGAACTGATGCCATTAAGAAAAGCAAAGAAAGAACCCAACTTCCCCCCCTAATTTTTCAATGAAAATGCAAGTAAACAAATGTAAGGAAGCTAACCCTGGAAAATTCACATGGAACTCACATTTACCCCCTACTCCATCCTCTAGTGACTGAATTGTAAATGTCAAAAGAAGACATCTGTCAATTCAGTGAGAAACTAATCAAATAGTTCATTGATTTATTTGGACGCAGCTGATTTGGGGATTTGTGAACAGAAACTGTCATACTTTATCTTTCTTTCCTTCAGTGCCTAGCATTGGGCTAGGCACCCACAAATCATTCAATAAATATTTGTTAAATTGGATGGAATTAACCCATTTAGAAAACTAGAGTGCCGGCCCCCAAAGAATCATTTACCTAATTGTACAAAACAGCATCTGTCTCCAGAAAGAGGCCCCTTCCCTAAGGCCCAGAGACAGTATCGCCTTCACTAGCCTTCTGAAACAGGACTCAAGCCCAAGGGTGTAACTACGATTTTTCTGGATTTCTAGTATATCCATAATAGAATAAATTTTCTCCCTGGCAATGAATTAACTCCTTAATAGATATGTACAAAGGGAATTGATGGCCTGGTTATTTTAGGCAAATAGCAAAAAAAACCCCTATATTTTAAATTCCTACCATTTCTTAATTTAAATAAAACTTTTAAATAAATTGCTAGATAGTTTTCTTTTATTCTTGATAGAAACTTGCACATTGCTAGCAATTAAAAATAAATTGATATTAATTACTTGTATGACAAATTTGGGGGATTTTTGGACATTTTATAGTTTGGCTTTGATTCTGTTAACACATTTTGTTTATAAGACTTTCTTTTCAAAGGCAAATTACCAAATGTATGTAATTTACTTATTAATCACCTTTTATCATTTTTCCCTATTTGAAAGGCCAGTTCTTTGAAAGAATTCAGTTCCTGAAGTGAAAATATCTTTGGCTCTAAAACGGATAATGTTTGGGCTCTTAAGTCAGATAATTTTCTATATCATACTTACATATATATATAAATCGTGGAAGTTTTTTATGTATATTCTTAGAAGGTATAGAGTGCATAAATAAAATATTTTAAAGGGTTTAGTCATGGAATCATAGAACTATAGCTCAAGAAGTTACCTTAAAGGTCATCTTAGCCAATCTCCTCACTTCACAGAGGAGAAAAGTGTGGGCTCTTGTTAAATGACCAGCCAAGGTCACTCAGAGTGGCATAGGTCGTTTTCTGCTCAGTTAAGCATCACTACCTCCAACTAAATACTGATGACAACCAGAAGTCTAAACTTTAGCACATGTATCAAGCTAGTTCTATACACCTGCCAGGTACTCATTATTAGCTTAGCTAATGATATATCTGAAACACAAAAATGTCATTTGACAACCAGAAAGAAGACCATGTAACTATTTCTGGAGAATCTGTAAGAGAAACAATGCTTGGATCAGAAATTAGGATCCCTTCTACTGGCCCGGCTTAGAAAACTCTTTGCAACATGTTGCCTGCAGGACCCTGGTTGAAAAGTTCTTTGTTGAATGGTCTACTTTAAAAATGTTATGATTGTTTGCTTCTCTTTTGGCCTTTTTAGAATAATAGGAGTCAATTTTCAGACTTTCTACGTTTGCCCCCAAATGCAGAGTATAAGATATCTGTGGCTCTTTACCTTTGGCTGGGTAACATGCCCACCTCAGCCTGAGGTGCAGACATGCTGGAGACGTGGCTGGAGAGCCGCCTCCTTCCGATGGCACTCAGGAGGTAAGCTTCTTGTTCACTTACCACACTGGGCATGCTTACAGAGTCATCTGAAAGGGGCAACAGAAGGGAGGGTTATAAAACCATGACATTGATCAGAAAACCCAAACCAATTTGTACTTGGGTTCCCATCTTGGCTTGAAAATAACCTTAGGGCGGTCTCTAAAGCTAAATGATCATTCCTCCCTTTGTACAGACTAAAAAGCAAGACCCCAAAGGTCTCAGTGTTTAGTCTGTACAAAGGGACGAATGATAATTTTTCCCATCCACTTATCTCCCACCCTTGAACAGCCTTCATCAGATAAATGTAAACTTGTCCATTTTTACAAGTAGATTATTTGTGAAAGTCAAGGGCCATCTGCATATTAAAGATTTCAGGAAAGCTGGATTATAAATTTTTAAACATTCCAGGAATAGTTCAATAAGGGACTTTGTTATTGAGTGAATCAAGTACACTTCTTTGACACTCAAAAACTACATTCAGTACATTTAATGATTTTTAGGCTACTGAGGGAAAGAGACTATTTCAGAGAGTTTTAGGAAAAATATTTAAAAACCTATAGTTTAGAAATAAATGCTTATTTTAACCTAAATTTTAAATGTTAAGCATGTAATATTGTCACCTCCATTTAGCAGAAATCAACGTATTCATGTCCATATGAAAGTTAGCTCTAGCACAGTGTTTGTGACAAGGTGATCTCATTCTAAGTGAGCTAATGTTGCCTGTTGCTGAACAGTAACATATTCTGATTAACAGACGGTTTGGTGCACTTATGCTACTATATAAACTGATCTGGCATCATTTAGCTAAAATACCCCAAGTGGTCATATTTCTAATGAAACTTCTTTCCAACCAAAAAGGTGTACAAGAAAAGTGCTAGAAATTTTAATTTGTTAATTAATGACTGACTTTTGATTCTTGTTATAGAATGGGTTTTCCTTTTTAGCTGTATTCGCAGAGAAGAGAATAAGAAAATGTGCCTTAAAAACATGAAAAATATGGTAAGGCAGATTGAGCTATTTCTACAAAGGCTTTTCCCAGATCTCACTGATATTTTTCCCCCTTATCCAAACTCATATATCACTTTACACTTCGTCCCTCAGTATTATTTGGTGATTAATCATGTGCTGCCTTCTTTGTTAAGTGTTCTTTCTTGAAAATTTGTGTTATCTTCTCTACAGGATGATATGTGAGGTCTCAGAGGGCAGAGAGCATATCTTTCTCAGACCTTCTTGTTCCTTGTCTTGTACCTGCTAGGTGTTAATACAGGTTTGATGACTGAATGGGAAAATAGTTTAATTCAAAGCAGTCAACCATCTGGCTTTCACACGCCACCCCATATAAATTAATACAGACCCACATCACAACCACACATTTGTTAGCAGCCCTGTGTTCACTGGGATGGTTGTGATGTCCAAGACAAGAGACTCTAGCAAAAAACTGCGTGTTTGTCTGTGTATGAGTGTCGGCTCTTGGTGAATGATATCTCTGTTTATATCTTCTCTACTTTTCTTCCCTAGCTCCTTCCTACTGGCAAAGTCATCTACTTATCCATAAGGTTACCTGCAAAATCTACTTAGCCCTATAAAAGATAGGTAGTGTCATTTCCTATAATTAAAAAAGAATTGCTGGGAGACACTCCTTCAAGTATTAAAGAAAAATAGATATTACTTTAAGTTCTGAACTATTACCAGGACTTAATGAATATTCAACCTGCTGATCCTCGTCTCTCATTTTGTTTTCTTGGTCAAGATTTTTCAAGATTTCCCTAACTATGATTTTAGGACTATTTCCATGAGCAACGACCAGGGCGATTTGGAAACAAGTCTGTCTGTAGGTCAGCTGCAGGACAATATGATTATTGCTTTGTTATCTGATGACCCTGAAACTAAATCTGGAAATATTACTGATATGTTTTGACAAAGCATTTATTTCCTTCCCTCTCCTAACGTCCAACTGTGGTATTAAAATACTTTCATTCATCTGAGTTAATTAAAATTCTAACCTCAACTCGCATTTCCTCTAATTTAGTTTGTAGTGGGGTTTTTTCTTGCTGTTTGGCATAGAGAAGCTCTGCATGAAGATCTAGATTTTGTTTTCATCCTCCAGGCACTGACAGCACACTTTGCTGTAAGCGTTATAGCAGAGTGTCTTTAAAACATAATGGGAAAATAATCAATGCAATTAAAAAAACATTAAATGTCAGTGGTATTTAATGGAACCTTTCCCCTTTTACTTTTTAAAACCTGTTCCTATTAAGCATACATATGAAGTATGTCTTGACTGGATTTTCCCTCATGTCCTAACACCAAATCTTAATCATATGCGTTAGAAGCTCCCGGGCTGCCTCCATCACTGGGGACAGTCTTGATTGTCTTCCCTCAAGACAGCCTGCTGGTTCATGTTCCAGGCAGTATAGCCAACCACTCTGTTCTGAGTCCTGAGCATATGCACTGCTCGCATTTCCTTGCCCAATGGAGTCATGTAATTGCTGATCAACTTTCTAAGCACGATGGCCAGGAGAAAGGGGAATAAACACTTCCTTTAGTTACTGAAGCACAATTTAAATGAGAATTAGTGGAAAAGGCCAAATAACTAAGCCTAAAGAAAATTTAGGAGTCGCTAAAGAGTTACTTTTTGCCTGAATTCCTTCCAAATGACCAAAGATATCAAGGAATTTATAGAGAAGCAGGCAGTAGAAATCACAAAATCAGTCATAGTTCCATTTTAAATCTTTTATGTAAAAATGACCAGAGGATCAGAAATGAAAAAGGTTGGAAAGGTAGCAATTCTTCCTGAGCCCTCTTTCGCATGGCCAAGCTGTGTCATCCATGCCCCCTCTGCCTGATTCTGTGGGGCCACCTACTTTCCTCATCTTCTTCATCAGTCCGACTCAGGGTGTCCTGCGAAGCCTGCTGGGAGGGCTCACTGTCCTGCTCCCAGACAGTGCCGGTGCCCGTGTTGGAGCGGGACATGGTGGCCAGGCTCAGGCGGTAAGCGGAGGTGGAGGTGCCCACGGTGCTGATGGATGTCTTCCCTTGGTAGGCTGGGGGGTTGAGAGACCAGAGGAAATCCATGGTGAGGGTCTCGAGAGAAAACAAATGTTTGCTTCAAACTCCTCTCTGACTACTTGTATTTTTCAGGAAAGGTCAGTTAAATAGTGTGTCCCAGACAAATGATTGTTAGGACAAAGGAGAAATGGAAGTTAGGCTGTTAAGAAGAAGAATCAGCCACTGATGAACTTATCATTGAATGGTTTCTTTGTGGGAGCATAGCAGCTCTAACAATGTCAAATGCTTTGACATTGTTGCCTCTCGCTGCTCTTCAATTTCATTTTCCAAGGCTGCTAGAATTCAAACGAATGTTGACAAGAATTGTAGCTTCCAACTTGGCAGCTTTTCCTGAGAAATATACCTTACCTGACACAAGCATATAGAAGTAATAAATATGTTATCTGGTGGAAACCTCATGATCAGCATCAGGATACATAATCAAAACTGTGCTGTCATTCTCCTTTTCTGGATTTACAACTTATAAAATACCCCCTTGGTTCTATGTCAGATTATTTTATTGTGAAGCAGAATATTTGAATGGCACTGTGTAGATTTCACCAAGATTGCGCTTGCCAAAATTTTTGTCTTTAATACAATGCAAGCAATGTGAAAATTTTAGAAGGAAGGAAAGCCACACATACAATATTCTACTTATGGATACGACTGCCCTCTAATGGCAGACAATGATTTCCTTTCCTTTCCAGCAGTAATCTGCTGTTGATATAATTGTAAAAAGTAAATGATGTATTCCCAAAGAAAATCTTTTGAATAATGTAAAGTAACCCCTAGCCTGCCAACTCTAGCCCAACCCTCTCTCCCTCCAATTCGTGAAACGTTAAAGGCTGTGTAACCTATCGTAGAGACCTGCCGGAAGTCCCCTCACTGCCGTCACTGTCATGCATGTAAGTTGTGTGTCCTCTGGGGAGCCTCAGTTCCCTCCTGGTTTAAGTGGCCTTTCAGTTATGCACCTTGCAGGTGTTGGTGAGGATTAAATGGAATAGTATCTATGAAATAATCTACCACATAATAGGGATGCTCAGTGAATGTACGTCCCTCTTCTCCTTTCCAAAAAGGAAAGGAAGGTAAGAATTTAAACAGGTTTTCTTTCCTCCAGTAAAATATTCAAGAAAGAACTTAACTACTGAAATGAAGGTTGAAAAAAATGCTTAGAGAAGGAGTAAAATTAGACTCCTACAATACTCCCTTGATTTGTTTTGTGATTGACAATGATCACATGGTCAGATGTACCATGCACTGACATGGCTGACTCACGCATGGGGCCAAAAGAGCGGCGACCTGGACAGAGGCATTCTTTGTAGGCTGTGAGTTTCATCAGTCAAACGAATTCAAAATAGCCCATGCCTCCTCACCTGACCCACTGTGAACGGCCTCTTTCAGGATCTTTAGTTCACTGTTGAACTCAGCAATGAGGGAGCTCTTGCACAGAGGGCGTGGGATGAAGCGCCTCTCCAGCTGGTCAGCAATATGTTGCCGGGCGGAGAGCTCTTCATGATTCTCTGCTGGTTGGGCCAGAAGCTGAAAGGCAGGCGTAGACTGTCAGGCCCTCAACTTTCCCGTCTATAAAATGGGCTGATTGTCTACATTTCATAGTTGGTTGCGAGGATTAAATAAGGTAACGCATACGAAGTTGCTAGAACAGTGCTTTACACAGGAGGTGCTTAATCAACACATTGCCTTGAATCATTGCCCCAGGAAATTGGGGCCTGAAAAGAATAACAGAGTAGATGAATACTGAAGGTCTCAGGGGAAGAACACACTTTAACTATCCCATCTTTTTCATGTTTATTTAAAGTCAGATCTCAGGGGCCGGCCCCATGGCTGAGTGGTTAAGTTCGAGTGCTCTGCTTCAGCGGCCCAGGGTTTCACCGGATCCTGGGCGCGGACATGACACCGCTCCTCAGGCCATGCTGGGGCTGCGTCCCACGTGCCACAACTAGAAGGACCCACAACTAGAATACACAACTGTGTAGTGGGGGGCTTTGGGGAGAAGAAGGAAAAATGAAAAAATAAATAAAAAACATAAAGTCAGATCTCAGTCATGCCACTGAAGAAAGGAAAACATTTTCCAGATCTTTCTATTGGGTCAATCTTTTTTGTGCGTGTGGAGGGGAGGTGAGTGGGAAGAGGGCAAAATTTTATAGACTCTAATAAAGCTCTTACTGGGAAGCTTATTCGAACAGGAAATCCTGTCCTCTGGGATTCATTTTTGAGCTGTTTCTCGTCAAGCCTGGTGTTCACAGGTCCTACTAATCAGCTCTACTGCGTCCCAGGAGCGGGGCTGTCACAATCCTGCCTCAGTCTGGAGGGCAGCACATGCATGGGGCTGTCACTTCCAGAGGGGGCGCACACCGCACCTTGCACTGGATGAAAGGGCGCAGGAGCACGAAGATGGGGATTCGGGTCCGCACGATGAAGTCGAGGAAGTCCCACAGGGCCAGGCCGCCCACCCTCCGCAGGGCCATCTCCTTCACCTGGAGGCTCAGCCAGTACCACTGGCTTCCCAGCTGCCTCTCGAAGCAGACGAGAATCACCTTCAGCGCTTCACACCAGGAAAAAAGAAAAGTGACCCTGCAGATCTGCATCGGAGGAGCCCCGCCCACACCCCCACAGCCCTTTATGCATCATAAAATTTTCGACATTTCTAAACTCTCTCCACATTTCCGAAAACTTACGTGTATTCCCAAGCGAGACTGCTTGGACATCAGGACAAAAATGTGTATGGTAAACATGTTTTGATTCTGATTAGGAGAACAGAAATACCTTTCTTAAGTGCATTTGAGTACTATTTTGGAAAATACAGAGCAAAGCGGTTCACAGACTTGAGACGGAAACGTGTTATAGGTGTGATGTGGGGCTGATGCTTTGCTTTCCTAAAGCTGTCGTAGAGGCTTGGTGGCAATACCACCATATCACTCACAGCCTAAGCTAAAACAGGAGTGTTTAAAAATATTTGCGTTTTTTTCTTTTATGCATAGAAATGATATATTTTTCTCATTAACAGTAAAAATCAAACCATGTGGAAATGTACAAAGTTAAAAAAAAAATCCTTCCCCTTCTCAGCTCCCTTTCCAGCCCCATCCCAAGTGGCTCCCGGAGGTACCAGTAAACGTGTTTTGAGTCTATGCTTCCAGCTGAAACCTCCACCCTCCCGCCCGCCCCCTCACATTGCACATCATGTCTATTACTAACCCCTGTTGGATTTCTCTTACAATATCTCTTTCTTCCCAGATTCTGGCAGGCCTCTCACAATCTAGATTTATTTAGTTTTTTTCAGGAAGCAAATTTCCCAGGGTATCAGGACAAACCAGGACATTGCAAAGATGTCAGAGATGATGGTGGGAGCCGCGTCTGCCACCCCAGGTCTCTCTCCGCACAGGGTCTGCCGGGGGGCAGTCAAGGAACCTGGGCCTTCTTGTCCTTTCTTAAGCTCATCTCAGCAACTAAAAGACACAGCCAGCCAACTCCCTAGAGTCCTCAAGAGTCACACACCTTCATCATCTATTTAGGCATTGCCAGGGGACAGCCATGCCATATAACACAAAGAGAGATGTTTTAAGATTCGTCTTGAGCCATCTCCGTCCTCAGAATCTCACTTTTCCCAGCAATCACTCGTCTCCATTCCTCTCCCTCAACTGAACAAACAAATAAATGAACAAAAAGCAACACTCCTCTTTCCCTACCCTGATCCTGGTGATATTTCTACTGTTGTGTGCCTGTTGGCCTTCTTGGGATTGCTGCCATTCTGCTTTCCACCTTCAGCTCCATCGGCCCAACAGACAAGCAGGATAAAAAAGGCTCAAGAAGAGCAGGGACGCTGGTGCCACATGGCTTGGATATGAAATTTGGCTCTGCCACTTATTCACAGTGTGACTTTAGGTGAGTTACTCAACCTTTCTGGGCCTTAGCCTCTGCACTCCTAAAATGAGAGGAACATTGACTTCTTAGAGTTGTTGTGAGGATTCAATGTGATGATAATGTAAAGTCTAGAAAGCACTGCTTAGTGCATAATAAGTGCTCAAAATAAATGTAAAAAATAATTTAAAATAGAGGTCCAGTAGCCTGGCCAAGTAACCAAAGGATCCGCGTTCATTAAAAAGACAGACAGTAGAGAGAACTAAAAATACTCATCAAGTGTTTTCTCCTTTCCATGTCTTACATGTTAAGCTCTCTTTCTCCATCATCCTCTGTGCAATCCCAAACTTCATGCAGGGCTTTGTCCCAGGGTCCAGATTTTCTTTGAACCCTACCTTCTCATCCCTCTGACAACCAAATCCCACATAGGTAGGTCCTGTGTATATGCATCCTTGTTGCTTCTTTCCTTTTTCATTCTCATTGTCAATCACTTCATTTTCAAATACATCCCTTTATAATGCAGTCCAAACACCTCACACACTCCACACTCAGAGGGCCTGTTTTTACCTGTATGCATTCATCTTATACTCCCCACCAAGATTTGCTTGGATGAATTGAAAAACGTCAGGCAAGATTTCCTCAACTTCCTCCTTTTGAGATTTTCTGCTGCCAGTCCTCTTTATTCTCAGTGCTGTGGCAAGAGTGGTCTTTTCCCCCTGGCTTAGTTCATTCAGGGCCAAGGAGTGGCTTTCCAGGGTTCCATGGGTCAGGACCAAGTTCAGGCAGGAATGGGGGAATGGGAAGGTAGGACTAGAAAGGGGAGGGAACTGGGAAGCCTGAGATAGGAGAACAAGTCGACTGGCCTCACTAGAGTGAAGATCAAGACGGTGATTTAAAGATGATATTGTAAGGGAAGAAAAACAGCTAGTAGGAACGTAATATACTGCAAGGCCACCATGTCCTGCTGCACAGGATGTGGACTGCCCAACTCCAGGGGCTCCATTCACATAGATGATGGACTAATGAGCCCCAGAAGTTGTGCGATGCAGTGTCCTGTACACTAGACTGAGTCAGATCTGATAACAGCTACCAATGATAACCTCATTAGTGATCTCATACTTAATCAGCAAGGAGGACTCTTTACTGCAAGTGCCTTCTTTACACACCCAGACACATTTATAAAACCAACCAAGTAATTTAGGCACCACAGATATGAAAGTACTTTGTGTTTTGGCATTTGTTTACCGAAGGAAACCAGACTCTTTTGCAAGGGTGATGCTTCTTACTTGTTCAAGGGGCTTCTTTAAATACTTTCTGGATAAAAGTCTTTTAAAATACTTTTTGAGTCACAGTGGAACATAAATAACTACATATGTATATACATACACATGTATGCATGTATACATACACATACACATGTGTATAGAGAGAGAAGGGGGAGGGAGCATGGGAGAGGGAGAGAGAAAGCACGCACCCAAGTATGCTGCTTGGCTGGTTGACTCTGCCAGCCCTTCCCTGCGCAGGTCTTTCCCTGCATCCCCAGGGGTGGAGCAGTGGGCGGGAGAGCTCTCCAACATGAAGTTCTTGCTCCTGGATGTGCTGATGATCCGTGGTGGCAGGAGCACGTTTATGACTGTCTGCAGCAGCAGCTGCACCTCAGGCTGCTCTAGCCATGGGCTATCTGAAGGGCAGAGTTTGGAAGAGGAAGTGGAAAGAGAAACAAGTCACAAGGTAGACTTCCCACGTTAAACACAGAAAAATTCAGCCCTCTTTCCAATTCCAATCTAGAATACCCCAGAAATTTGGGTGTTTCCCCACCAAGTCGAGCTTCTCCTATGGACAGAAACAGCACTCCTGGTACTGGGTGTTTCTCTGTAGCGGGCACCCAATGGTGCATGTTCCTAGCCAATCTCCCGCTTACCATTTCCATCTCCTTTCTTTTTCCTGCTCAAATACTCATAATGTACCATCTTTACATTTGAGATAAACTTTTCCTAAAAGAAAAATGCCCCAAGAAGGAAGAGAAATGAAAACATACTGGAATTTAATGACAGTGGCAGGATTTATGCTAAACCTAGTGGCAGTAGGTTATAAAGTCCATTCACCTATCAATTCACATCATATTGTACTTCAGTTAATACCGCTTTCTGAATTGAAGCAAT
This sequence comes from Equus caballus, assembly GCF_041296265.1. Taxonomy (NCBI): domain Eukaryota; kingdom Metazoa; phylum Chordata; class Mammalia; order Perissodactyla; family Equidae; genus Equus; species Equus caballus. The sequence continues at coordinate 726,236 of NC_091689.1, read as the reverse complement.
GTTCTCTTGACTTTTGCTGTACTGAAACGATTTTAAAGAGGATGTGTCTTCTAAGAAGTGGAGCAGAGAAGCTCTTGACCCAGGGTAGCTAAAGTGAAAAGAAATAAAAACTCTATTTCCTAAGGTAACCCTATTTAAATCATTCAGATTGACTTCATGATGGCCTTCATGGGAAAAGGAAAAAGAAATAAAAGCCTGACATTTAAGAAAACACAACAACAATGATAAATTTCTTTTAGTTAAATTAATCAGACCTTTGCTTCCAGATCCTACTGTGAGGACAAATGGGATGAGTAGATTTAAAAGCATCCCCTCCCTTCGCTCTTGATTGGTGAATGGGGAGATCACATGGCTTAAAGGAAAATCTTCTTTTAATGCCTGTGCAGCAACAATAGAAAAAAAGATTAATGGAGCCCCACACGCATTCAGTAACTCTGTTTTTACACAGCAGGACGGAGATGGTGACTCCCTGCCGGCTGCTCCTGTAAACTATGAGTTCAGTTGTCATCGTGCAGCATGAGATTCACTCAGTTTTTACCACTGCTTTACCATTTACCATTTGCTTGACATAACCGAAAGCTACATACCTAAAAAACAGTAACCTCTTGAATATTAAATGAAAAATTCTTATACTTATGGTCTGTTACAAAAACTGCATTTTCCCATTCACTTTCTCCGTGTGTCCACCAATAAATATTTCAGAGACAAAGAAAAGGAAAAAACATGAGAACTTGCCACCTGCTCCATTCGGAAGTTATTTCAAAGTCATCTGACCCCTGCAAAAGGCCTTCTCCAAGCCAGGAAACAATAGGTAATATAGAAAGAAATAAATGATCTCCGCACACATGTTATTAAATGTACCACTTTAGGGATGTCATTGTGTCTCTTCTGCATGGTGGCCACAGCTCTAGTTTAATCCTTTGTCTATCATGTACCCATTCTATGAATGATGACCATCAACCTTGGTTGTCAGATAATGGTTGGGGCAGTTATCCATTTACACCAATTGTCTCCTTCCCATTGGTCACAGAGATTTCTGATGATTTCCCACTCTCTAAAATTAGGTGACACACAGAAATAGGCAGGGAAATTGGTATTTTGCACTTTTTTTTATCTTGGGAATGATTATTTTAATTTATTTAAGAAAGAAAATAACTGGGAGAATTAAAAAAAGCACCCATGATATTCAACCCACAATCACTAAGGAAAATTAAGATATTCAAAGTCTAGTAATAACATTGGCAAGAATTTTATATTGCAATTCTTTCTGCAAATAATTTAAAACGAGACTTTGAATACTACTGCTCCATTTAATTAACAATTGTGAGCCGAATATCTGTCAACCATTATTTTCCTAGGGTATCTTCACACATTTTAAATGACCGAGGTGGTTTCTGAGGTTGTGTCAGGACTAAATGACTCTGCTATTTTTGAGATCTCAAGAAGAATTACAGAAGCACAACCTAGGGCCAAGCTCAGGGCTGAAGCTCCAAACCTGTAAGTTTGGAGATGTTTACACTTCTGTCTCACAGATTTTGCCCAGCCTTTGCAGAAGGAAAAAGAGAACACCATGGTCTGGTGCCTCAACCAGCAACTCAATGAGCGTGACAAACAGGTAAGGCAGTCACACCTGTATCTGCAATGCTACAAGCCGGACAACAGCTGTGCTGAAGGGCAGAGGTGGTGAGAGATAAGGGCTGAGATGAAGAAGGGGTAATCCGTCAGCAACACTGGAAGGTCCTACCACTCCCATCACCTGAAATACAAACAGAGCACATGACCAGCCTGGACTATGCAATTCCATGCAACCGCAGATCGGGAGTCTCAGTTCATCATCATCATCATCATCATCATAATTTGAAGGTTGGGATGTCACTTTCAATCTGTTCTTGTTGCCTTTTTTTGAAGGCATGCAATGTCTGGAGTCAGATCAAACATTACACTGAATTCAGCCAAGGTTTTGTAGAATGTTGTTTACAGCGCAGTATGAAAACATGAGAGATGAACTAAAAACTATTCTAATCAGGAGATTGGACATACTTACTTGCGGATTCAAAGGAATGCAGTCAACATTCTTTAATGGAGCAAATACTGACGACGATGATGATGGCAACAGCTCTATTTGCACTAGGCATTCCAGCTACAGATTTATTGCTCGACTAGTTAAGCAGCAGAACCTATTCAATGAGATGCTCTAACATGGTTTCCACATTGTACAAAACCTTGTCAGGACCAGACTCTAGATATTACATAAAAGATAAAAAATTTTTTTCCTTACATAAATCCTAGACTGGCCAACTCATAATGTCATTTTGCACTAAGAAAGAAACAAATCCTCTTTGCATTTTAAACTCCTCCACCCCAGACTACTCAACTTCTAGCCAATTGTGCAGTCTCCACCACCCCACTCTCCAACTGGCAGCCCTCAACTCTCAGCGCAACTTGAAGAGGTGACTTGTCAAAGTAGCGCGTGGGAAGCAGCACACGAAAATCCCATTGGTGTGGGGATGGGCCCTTGTATCTCCCCACGCACCACCTTGAAATGTACCTCACTATTTTCAGTGTCACCTGAGCCATCTGTTTTCATGGTAGATGGGGGCACAAAGTGGTTGACCTGTAAATCTTCAATTCAGAGAAGTCAATAGCAGAGCTAAATTTTGCAAAGTTTCATAAGATTGCCACTTGGCTACTCACCAGATTGACACAGACATTGATCAGTGACCTAAGGTGAGGCAGGAAGGATATGATTGGCTGCCTCTGAAGTGTCAAACAAACCCCTTCAATCAAATTGCTGGCAGGCTCCCACTCAACCTGTCGCCTGGAATACAATATAGGAGCCATTAGCCACTTGGCTCCCTTCTGGAGACAGTCTGAAACAAGTGAATGAGACAGTGATTCTGACGCCATCTAAGACAGGAGGGGTGTCTTGGACAACTGAGTGCTTCACATGGGATCCAGTTTACCCATTTTGTTCCAAAAGTACAGAGCGCACTGGGAAGGAAGGAAGATACTGAAAACGTAGCAAGGCAGTCCTGCCCCACTCTATAATGAGACAACATCTATTGAAGAAAAAACAGAGATGATGAATGGGTGGCATTTTAAGTTCCCTGGTTTTAACTTTGAGAGAGGGTGTAAGACTACCGTTTTAGGAAACCCAACACAGGGGTCATTACTCCCAATAAAACTTCTCTGACCCCAGGCTGCCTTTCTCAAATCTATCAGACTAAAGTTGATCTCATCAGCTTTTATACCAGACTACAACTAATTGGATTTATATGGCTTAACTCCTGCCAAAAAGATCACACTATAAGAAACTAGCCTGCTTAAAAAGTGTTCTTTCTTGGCCTCCTAAGAAATTATATTTTTTGGCTACTTTCTATGGTAGTATAAATGGGGTATACATAACCCAATTAGATGATCACGGGGTTTTCTGTAATGAAAGTCCATCCAATCTGTAATTGTCTCAGTACCAAAAGAGGCATTCCTGTGCCCTCCACATAAACAGGTTGGGCTTTACTGATGTCAACACTATCTCCAAATATTATCCGGGAAACAATTTCTAAGCTTATACTTCCTACCAAAATGAAACATCTGCAATGACAAAATGGAAACATTCCTAAATGAGGATATATTAACATCTCTGATGCCCAAGGAACACACAGTTTCAGTAAATATTTCTCTTGTTGAATTGAGATCACCTGAAGAAATTAAATCCAAGGTAACCCCAAATTCACAGTATGCACCCCAAGAAAATTGCCTACAATTGACCAGTCTATGTATAGATCCAGAAATCTACTTTTAAGAAGCATGATATTCTTTATAATGGGCTCAGTTATACAACAAATGAATCAGCCTATGGAGATGTTTGACATCTTTAGACACAAAGTTATTTAAGAAAAAGAATTTAGTTTGATACACCCTTGTAAGACTTCGAAGACTTTGGTCATTTGCTGCTAGGCACAAACACTCCATTGGGACCACTAAAGACAACAGGAGTGCTTTACAGACAAGCACTTCCATGCCACTGAAAAAAAGAACCTTGAAATAACGTATAAGCGTTCATCATCATGGTATAAAACAATATAGGAATAAACTGTCAATTATTAGAATGCAAATCTTTCAATTTCTTTTTTTATAAATCCAACAACTCCTGATGGCTTCATAAATGAAGAAGAAAACCTGGAAAAGTTCTGACAAATTGAACACTAAGTACTACAAATTCTTGCAGAAGAGTTGCACTAATTTTGGATTTAGTTTAAAAGGAGAGAAAATGCTCTCACTAATTCAAACTTGAAATTTCCAAATTAGTGGGTTTATTGGCATTTGTCAATTGAACCATCTGTTCACTGTGGCTCTAGTTTTCTGAACTGGGCTCAGATCTCCAGGGAGACTGGTTCAGAGGCATCCATCCTAGAAAGGCTGCCCATGGCTATTTCAGGCCCCTGAACGGAGATCAAGTGGTAATAATGTTCATTTAGTACCACCTGAATTAGGCGAAAAGGTGAAAATTAGGTATTTGTTATCAATCCTGGGATCTTTTTAAGCTGCTGCTCGGCTGATTATTGTAAAGCTTGGTGTTTCTCTAAACTGAGACCTAAAATACTATGTTAAATACGGTATTTTTTAAAAATTTTTTCTTTTTTCTCCCTAAAGCCCCCCAGTACATAGTTGCGTATTTTTAGTTGTGGGTCCTTCTAGTTGTGGCTAATATGGTATTTTTTGAACATCAAATTAATTTTCCTTCTCTTCTTGGTGGGTTTATTTATAAGGCATATCCTCCCTTATTTCAAAAGGAATGGAAGCATACACATTGAACTTTCTGTGTGTGTGTCAGATAAGGAACATGATAGCTAAGAAATGAGTAGATTTTTCAAGATAAATATAGTTTTAAAAGAATATGTTATTTCCTCAAAATGTAGACCCTGCTACTTATGCACTCATATACCTGAGTAGCTATGCATATACACCAAAGAAAACTATCAAGCCATTCATTCAACTCCAGATTGACCCACTATTAAAAAATGACAAACCCTAACTTTGAGGCTCACAATACGAACTACTGACTAGGAGGCCCCTCACCTCAAAGTAGGCATCTTATGAATTTTGTTGAACATTCTATCCAATCTCTTTAAAATGAGGATAAGGGCTGGCCTCACTGCCTCGGCTGTCCAGTCGGTGATGGGGAGCATCTCCATGATGTAGCGTCGAAGCCCACGGCTCTCCATTGTCTGGGTGTCGTATGGGGCCAGCTTCAGAAGGGAGTGTGCAATTTCTGCCAACCTGGAATTTTTTGTTTTAAGAATAAGCTTACAATGCCACAATGAGAACGTTCCTACACAGCCTCTTGCTAATAACCCTCCTTCCAACACTCCAACTCGCCGAACTAAGAACATTCTGGCACATTATCTCTAATTTTTAAATAAACTTTTTCACAGACAAATCAGAATAAGGCCCATAAATTTCAATTGGCTCATATCTCATAACTCTTTTTAATTTGCACATGCCTCCTCTTCTCCTCTTTTCTCCTTTTTTTTTTTTTGCAACTCATTTGTTGAGGAAATTAGCTGTTTGTCCTTATTATTTCTCACACTCTGGATTTTGCTGATTGAATCTCCATGGCGCCACTTAATCAAGCCCACTGCTCCCATATTTAATTCAATCAGTAGTTAGATCTAGGGGCTAGCTCAGGTGAGGTTTTGATCTCCTGCAAGTGTACGTCACGGTTGATGTGCACTTTCATCAGGAGGCACATGACTCTTAGTTGTCACTCTGTACGATGTCAGCTGCTGCCAGAGATCATTGCACAAATCCATTAATTCATTAGAAGTAGTACAATGGTAACATTGCACCATTCCTTTTCCCAGGTATTAACTAGAGCATTTTAATCAGAAGAAATTTCCTCTTGATTACTCCAAGAGAGAGAAGATGAGTGCTTGAAAGGATGGGCAGCTTAAGAGCTCCCCGGGGGGTTCTACAGGCACTCTGGTTTAGGAATCACAGACAAGCCATTGCCTCTCTAACACCTGGACTGCTCTACAATCGCCCCATCCTACTAGCACTGTGGATGGAGAACTCACTCCCGCACGAGGCAGCTCACTCCCTCTTTGGAGGTCCACACTGTGAGACACTCTCCTCATGTGAGGTCCCCCAGTTCCCTCAGTTTCTTCTACTAGGCTTAATCTGGAGGCATGAATTCAATCCATCCATAGCCACCCTCCGTTATCAAGAAATAGTTATTGTCTCTTCATCCCTTCTTGTCTTCACACTGTCCTTCTGGAAATTGTGTGTAAGATGTGTGTGTTTTGAAGAAATCATTTTAAACAGCCTGTACATTTCTTTTGTTTGTCTCTTTCTCACAACTGTGCCATGCAGAAAATAACTCTTTACTTTTCAGGTTATTGGTGTGACACATGAGTATATCTAGATGCATATATTTCTCGCCCCTTATTATTTTATAGATAACATTGAGAAATGCTTGAGAAATGATCAATCTATTTTAAGCTTGAAGATAATATTTAGAGCTGAATTTGAGTCATTTTATGAATTGCTACCTGAATTGCTCTAATCCTTGGTCATGTCACAAAATAAATTTGCTTTGAAGATAAAACAAAAATTTCCTTTAATACAGTCTTTGCTATACAGTCACATGAATGATCTCTGGGTAAAAAACATTCCTGTGGTCCTTTCCTGATGAGAACACAAAAGATTTTCCCTTTGAGAGCGAGAGCGAGAGAGAGAGAGAGAGAGAGAGAGAGAGAGAGAGAGAGAGAGAGGGAGAGAGAGAGAAGGAAGGAGAGAGAGGGAGAGTTGGAGAGAGGTAGGGAGGGGAGGAGAGAGAGGGAAAGAGAATTAGCAGATCTTACTATCCTGCTAGTCTGTGGCTTCAGCAAATGAGGGACTAAATTCCCTCAGGGCAGAGACTCGATCTAATCAGGAACAGTTTCCCTGAGAGCCTTGCAGTCAACCACATATTCTGCAAATGCTGGAGTACAGATCGCCTCAACACTGCTTCTTGGCTCTTTGGCTCAGATCAAACACTTCTTACAAGTCTATCTTCTGTCTTTCATATCATCCCTTTCTCTTTTTTTTTTATCAACCCTCTCTCCTTGAGTGATACTATTCATTCTTATGTCTTTAAATACCACCTATATGCCCACAATTTCAAAATTTATATACTTAGCTCTGACCTCCACATATATCCAAATATGTACTTAATTTATAAGAGAAACATTAATTATACCCTTTGATTGGTGTAGGCTCAACACATATGGATCTACCCCTACTCAGCAGCACAGAATATCTCTGTTTGGCTAGAGAACACGGCAGGTCCATTTTATTAAAAGCTTGTTGTGAAAAATTGCATGAATTGAGGGTATTTAGTCTGGCGGTAAAAATTTTGCCTACCCTCCTGTATAAATCCAGGCCATGAAATAACTGTGCTCTTGAATGACATTCTCCTGGCTCCAGATAGGTTGCTTTTGCTGAACTGCATTATGACGTTATGCCAACTTTAGTACTGACAGGCACCCACTTTATTTACCATGGGGAGGTTGCTGAGGACGGTGTTCATCAAATCACTCTTTCCTTTTAACAAGCACCAACCAGGAGACATTTCTTGTTCTTTGTATTTTAAAAAAGTAATGTTTTACCAAACAACTGGTTATTTTTTTATCTTGTTGACACCATGATTTTTATGACTGATCACTCCTCCCTCATTGCTTTGATAACTCAGAGGTTCAAGGTCAAATTCATGTTTCCTGAACAGCACCGAATATGACCAAATCATATAGATTTCCTGAGCTAATGATATGATAAACATAATTATTTCCCTGATAATTTTTCATATTGTCCAGACTTTCTAATTTGTATATTCTATCTCTTTGTATCATACAGTTTTCTACGTTGCCCCAAGCGCTCTGTAAAATGATAAATATATAGACATGCGTGACGTAGCACCAGCAGCCCTCATTATAGTTATCTTCTTAGGTGTGCCTCTTGTGTGGGGACTGTGACCATGTGGAAACTAGGACTTGATTTTACATCCCCAGGGTCTAGCATAGAATTTGCATCACTCTCATTAGCACTATTATCTGTTGAACTCTGGATCAGTGCCACCGGCTGAGCTAAGTCATTGAGCTAGAGCTCATTTAACCTTTAACAGGGTTCGGCCTCTAGAGGGAGCTCCTGGCCTCTCTGCCTCCTGCTCTCCCCTCCCTCCAAAGCCTAGGGTCTGCAGATATAGATGGTCGGGGAATAGGACAGTTACTAATCCAGGATCACGATCTCGCCTCCTCATCCATCTTGGAGGAATCTCTTCCCCTTTCTCCCACAAAATGGCTGTCAGTAGTAGTGATTCTCTGATTCTGGGGAATGCGATGCTGCTCTCTCCACTCAGTTACTTAGGTAGGCTAGACATGATCATGGGAAGAGCGGGGAGAGGGACTGAATGGAGTTCTGGGCTGCTGTTGCACGAGGATCTTAACACTCCAGACTTTCCTCCCCTCCCCAGTGCAGGAGCTGGAATTCTGAGTGTGAAATAAACCCCTCCCATCACGCACAGTGGGGTGCGCGAACAGGGCGGCGCTGGAGTCCTGGGTATGCGCCCGCGGCTCAGAGAATGCGAAGTCAGGCTGCAGGGGAAGGAGCCTGTGTTCGCCGTACATCTCTGGCCTTGCATTTTCCCTCACTGAGCGCTTTCTAAATTTTTCAAAGGCTCATTTTAAGGGAAAAAAGAAATCAATAATCAGGAAATTGGCATTTTGCCAAATTGAAATGTTATTTCTGAGTGACTGGAACCTCAGTCTACTGTCGGCTTTCTAGATACACTAAACTTCCCAAGTGAATGTTTTGCCACCCATGGAATCTTCCTTTCAAGGAATTTTTATGACCCTTTACAAACTGTTACAAATCTGGCTGGAAGGTCCTCTGGAATCACGTTCCTTTTAAGAATCTGAAAATACAGACCCGGCCTTTAGGATCTGAGTAAAAGTGAGACTGCATCTCCATAGGAAGAAGGAACTACGAGCGCACAGGGACGCAGCTCTGGGCCCTCCCGGGCAAACCAGGAGCAAAAAATTTACAGCGATGACTGGCCTCGTCGAGCTTAGAATTTTTACCACGACGCTTTTCTGAAACGCTGGAAGGTGATCGTGCACAGTTGGTGTAAAGGGGTCTCGGATCCAAGCAAAGTGTGGCTCAGCGCCGGACCCGAGGGCAGTCGTGCATTTTCATGTAAAATAACAGAGAGGAAACATCGGGCTCTTGTGAAAAATTAGAATTGGGCCAGTAAATAGCGCGCGGAAGAATGGCTGCTTTTCTAAGAATTCAGGTGATGAAGCTTCCCTTTCCCCCTCATTATTGAGCAGCAAATACAAGGACTGTACTTTTCTGTCTTTGAGAACATTTTCCCGTCCACCCTGAGATCCTTTTTGATGGATTTAACATACATTTTCCCAGAAGGCCCTGTCTGATATGCATCCAAGTCATAGGAAACAAATCACTCTGGATATCCCAAGATTTTATCCTGGGCACCACGCCCCGCCCAAAACCCGGACACACCGCCTGAGCTGCGTCCACACGTGGGCAGAGAAGCGAGGACAGTACCTCATGTGGGACTTCACGTCCAGCAGCTCCAGGGCAGTGACCCGGGGCTCCCCCGCCAGGTTCTGCAAGATCTTCAGCCTCGGCCCGCAGTGCTTGTAGAATTCGGTGCAAATATTCAGCAGGGACTCCCGTGGTCTCCTGAACTCCTCCCGGGCAATTCGTTCATCCAGCTCCTCTCTGGGAAGGCCTTGCCCTTCCTCCAGTAAGTGAAGGTTTTCCCTGGGGAATTATACAGGTTCACTGGGGGTCTGGAAAGGTGTGTGTGTGGAAACTGTGAGAGGAGGGTAGCACACTGAAAAAAATGATTCTTTATATTATCTATAAGCTAATGACTCAGTAAGGTGGGGCCTAGAAGAACCTCATCTGAAGAATAAAGAAAGTTTATCATTCTAGGAGAGACGGTCACCTCAAATTGTAGAGGCTTTACATTAGTCACTTCCTCAGGGTCCACCCAGAAATAGTATGCCAGGTGTTATGAAATGAAATCTAAAGGAACCATAACCCAGCTCAAAAGGCAATCTTCACAAGATGTCAGAATTAGTATGAAATTAGGGATGTCTTCCTGTACCTGATAAAGTGCAGTTTGGCGCCTTGCTCCTGGTACCTGTGAGTCAGAAAAACAGTGCGTAACTATCAGAGCCAAGCAGGGCCCTGTGCTGGGGCTTCTGAAGGACCGTTTCTTACGAAAAGCTCCTGAAGCTACACATTTTGAAATGCTCACAAATACACAATACTAACCCTAAAATATACAATCTTTATCTTACATTTCACTACCACATACGCTGCAATTATGGCTGCTATGAAAGCTGTTCCATTGCCATATAATTAGTAGAAAGACAGACAGTATAAAAACACACACCAACATATGAAACGCAGCCAAATGAGGGGAAGCTTTGAGAACTTTAAAAGTGAAGTGAATCTAAGTTATACTTTGAACACCACCTGCTCTGTTTTAGAGGCTCCGAGGCAGAAATGTGGCGGGCTCCCTTTCAGTTCTGCAGACTTACTGCTTTCTGATGGACTGATTTCCACTAGTTCTTGAATCTACCCCCTAATATCACTTCAACTTTAATCATTTTTCCTTAATATAAGAAATTGTGGCCTAAGTTAACCATCACATCAGGTAATTTATCGTTGGGTTTGGAATTTGTTTTTTTTTTTTAAATATAAATATATATCATAAGCAGGGAATTAACTTTACATAAATAGTGATACACACTTAAAAATGTGCTTCAGAGAGAGAAGAACGTTATTTAGCTTCTCCTTAAGATCTCCCTGTAATTACTCCATACTATGGAAAGAGAACTTTCTCTCAAACAGATTTGGGGTTTGCCCTATCTTAAATCCTCCTTAGAAGAAGGAGCTGATTCCACTGGTGTGTGTGTGTTGGATATTTCGAGGTTAACACAGACAGAAGGAAGCAGGTAAAGGATTAACTGGGATAGCCATCGTCTGAGTTACACCAAAGTGGAGAAGGAGATTAAGTTAATGACCGTGAAAGCATCATTTAAGGACCTAAGTCAAAGTCTGGATGAAATGTCTGGGGAAAATCTGTCCAGATGAGAGTGCTGACGCTGCATAACTGCCCTGGGAATGAGAAACCACCTCCTGATTAACTGTTGTTTCCTTTGCCTTTTTCTTGGAGGCAAATGAAACAACACTGGAATAGTTCAAAGACCACCCAGGAGGCAGAGAACATCTTGTACATTCATGCAAACAAACTGACACAGATGCCAATTTATGACAGTGGCGAGGATTTCTCTTTGACAATTTCCAAAGAAGCCTTGGTATTTTCTTGTAACTCTAAACTCTCACCCCTTCTTTTCTTTTCCTTGGAGATTTCCACACTCAATATTGACTATTTTCAGGATTCCTGTCATTCCCAACAGCTGAGATTCACGTCGCATGAAACTGAGAGGCCACAGAAGACACCAGTGAATTACCTGGTGTTCACCCCAGACGACACGGTGTGATTGGCGGCGGTGGTCCCTTTATGACCCTGGTCACACCTGCTCATCTGTGGGGCTGTCATGGGCCTGCAACAAGGACAGTAACCATCACAACAAAACAACAGCAGAAGTGGAAACATTTAAGAAATCCTCAAGATACTGAAGCTTACGTAAATTTTAAATTAGTTTTAGAGTCTTAAAAAGACAGACTGTCTAGCTTTGGTCTTTTCTGTCACACTCTTTTGCTGTTTCTGTCCCAAGAGGTACTTTAAAGGGAACTTTGATTCCAAGGGTCTAGAAACTAACCATGATTTAAATTCTTCCACTTCTTGGTTCTGAGTAATAAACTATGACTCCTCAAACCAGACATTAATGAAATTACACTTCTAAGTCTATACTGATTAAGTGAGAATTAAGAGCTCTTTTTTCAATTCTACAGGTACCAGGAATTCAACCATTCTAGACAGTAAGTAAAAGATAAGGGTGTACATACTATTTTGGCACATACACCATCATCAACCACCCTATTTTTCTGAGAAACTATCAAAGAATGAAAGAATCTTTGTAGTCAAAATTAGGCCTAAGACTACCCAGGAAAGGGAGAAAAGTAGTGTCTATTATGGCAGTAATTTGGATGCTTAAGAGTAGATTCAAATCATCTCGTTTCATAGCTGCAGGGTTCCCTCGAGATATGATGTTGACTTTGCCTGTGTAGCAGCATCTGGGACAGGGAAGGGCGGATATAACCTTTCAAAGCAGTTGCTTGTGCGAACTCCAGAAGGCTTGCTTTTGCGGTGTGCATTTTCTGTACGCCGGGTGTGGCTGGAAAGTGAGTAAGCTTCTAACAACCACACCAGACCTTCTCTTCCTGTGCTCCTGTTGTGGTGGCGGAATTTAGAGAAGGCTGTGAGACCTCCACCACCTGGGGCCACTCTAGTGATTATGTGACATCATACGGCAAAAGGGAGATTATCTGGGTAGGCCTAACTTCATCACACCAGCCCATAAAAGGCAGAGTTTTCTCTCTCTAAGGACAGAGAGATTGGAACCATGAGGCCTCAAGGTGCCGTTGCTGGCTGGAAAGAGAGAGGGGCCATGTGGCAAGGAATACAGGTGACTTCTGAAAGCGGAGAGTGGCCCCTGGCTGACAAGCTGCACGGTGCTGGATTCTGCCAAAAACCTGAAGGAGCTTGGATGTGGATTTTCCCCCAGAACCTTTAGAGAAGAGCCCAGACTGACTAACATCTTGATTTTGGCCTTGTGAGACCCTGGGCAGAGACATCAGCTGAGCCTGCCCAGACTTCTGGCCCACAGAAATAGGAGATAATAAATGTGTTTTGTTTTAAGCCTCTAAATTTGTGGTACTGTATTACACAATAGAAAACTAATACTGATACACTTGTAATGGACTTATTTATGTGTCACTAGCTATGAAACGATGAAATTTTTTTCATGAGTAAAGAAATTAGGTGCATGGAAGTGCAATGGAATTCTTCTTACCTTTGTAAAAACAGTAAAGCCAATTTTATTGTGAATAATTACAACCTACCAGTGAGGCTAGTTTTCCACTCCACCCAAAGAATATTAAAGCCACCGGAATATTTAAAGCCACAGAATTTTAAACGACAGAGCTCCGTCCATAACTCTTTGTGAAATTTGGGTAAGTCAATTTTGGATGAGTTCGTTGACTCATCCATATAAAAGAGAATAGAAAGGAGGAAGGCACTAATATTGTGTAATATGAGGAGGAATAACTCAAGTCACACTTGGGGAAAATTGGCTGCCCTTCTCTCTAGTAGCAGGAAGGGGCTGGTGATGTGACTAGATGGCTGCAGAAGGAAGAGGGTCTGTCTGATATTTCGCTGAGGATGTTCTTTCTCCTCCAACGGGCATGAAACCATCAGCAAAGCAGTGGGACTATATCCCACTACAAGAGGCAATTTGTCAGGCTCCCCGTCCCACTGCTTCCCATTTCCTCAGTTGAGGTGCATTGCAGCCTCTCAGCAGTGACGGTCTATCTAAGGCTTTTGAGCTACATTACGCTTGTAGCCCATGATTAGAAACTAAGCACATATTGACTTAATGAGTGAAAATCTCACTCCCTCTCTCACTTGCTGTTGCATGCTGAAAAAGCCCTCCTGGACTGAGGGATTTCAGCTAGCCCCCTCATCAACAGAGCAAGCAGAGGCTGGGGACGCTGGGGCCTTTTGGTGGGGTAAATCATAGACAAAAGTTTAAGCTAAGGATGTAGCCAAATGGGATGGAGGAACAAAGACACCAACCCAGGAAGAAGGCTTCCTCGCCTCCGCCCTGGGGAAGAATATCTCCTTCCAGCTAATTTTAGGTGAGAATGCAGAAAGCAAGCCAGTCATGTGCATAGTTTCCTGCATCCGCCTTCCCCTCGCCTCCAACTCCCCAGCCCCCATCCTTCTCTGGCATGCGGCAGCTCAGTTCCTCCTGATTCTGCACCCGAGAATCTTTCGATAAGACTACCTTCTTGGAACTTTGTTTAGGCCTGAGCTCTGGTGTCAATTCACCTTTCCATTCTCAAACTTCTCAGCCCTCTCTCAGCACTACTGAGTCCTGTCCCACAGGAAATCTGTCAATTCTAGCATTAGACTAACATTCTGTGGTTTATGTCTGTTACGTAGTTTCTGACATTACAGTAAAAAGAGAACTCTTTACAAACAGTAAAATGATAAAAGAATGTTTACTTGGAATTGCAGACATTTCATGTTTCATAAAATAATATGAGCTAATAAAAATGAGGGTCACATTTTCATTTCACTAAATTAACCCTTTTCCGTAAGATGTGTTTACCCACTGGGTTAAAACTGCCACAGAAGTTCAGCAAGCTACACGCAAATGTGTGTTTAGCAATTATTATTATTATTCCGAGTACTTAGCACTATTTATCCAAACTTGGTAAGGTTTGCAGTTTTAAGACATAAAGGGCTGAGTTAGGGGCCGGCCCGGTGGTGCAGCGCTTAAGTGCACACGTTCTGCTTTGGAGGCCCGGGGTTCGCTGGTTCGGATCCCGGGTGTGCACATGGCACCACTTGGCAAGCCATGCTGTGGTAGGCGTCCCACGTATAAAGTAGAGGAAGGTGGGCGCAGATGTGATCTCAGGGCCAGTCTTCCTCAGCAAAAAGAGGAGGATTGGCAGCAGTTAGCTCAGGGCAAATCTTCCTCAAATAAAAAAAAGCAACAACAACAAAAAGGGCTGAGTTAGGGCGGGTATCTGTAAATAAAGACTGAGTTTTGGAGATCTTTAGCCACCACATTTTTCCTTCATCTTTTTGGTGGATACACACAGTTTAAGGCTGCGGGTGTTTCTGCCGGTGGGATTACCTGGTGAGGACCTCGACACTATACAGCAGGGCCTGCAGGGATGTCGCGAGAGCAGCGGTGGCCGCGATCTCCTCTCGGGCAGCCGGCACTGTCTCCACTTGTGACGTCTGCCTCTTTAGCTTTTGTAGGTAACATGGCACTAAAGCTTCCAAAACCATCAGCATCTGAAGACTTTAACCAACAGAAGGAAAATCAAGTCACGTTCTACATTCTGCTTTTGCTAGTTTTGTCATATTTAGGAGCCTGGAGAAATGAAAAGCCTCTAGAGAGATGAGGAATTCTGAGCCCACTTCCCACCTCACCCAAGTCAAGAGTAATTAAATCTGTTGGAAATATTGACCAACATTAACTAATTAATTAATTGAGCACTCAGTAAAAGGTGATGCCTCTAGGAAGCATCTGATCTGTCAGGGGAATTAGCATATGTCCAGTTGGTTGAAGGAATAATAGAATGATAATAGGTGGAACTATGTGTTCTATCTAGAGAAACAAGCCTCACAGTTACAACAAAGCTTCCATTCAGGAATTTGCTGGGAGTGATTCTCCAGATGAAACAAATTTGAGACAAGCTAAAACCCTTCCCCAGAAAACTGGCTTCTTAAAGCTTAAACAATTTTACAGCAAGAGTCTGCGGTAACAGCCATTGTGATGCAGGCCTGAAAATGCCTGCTTACTGGAGTGAATAATAAAAAATCTCAACCGTATTTTGCTAATAAGAGACACATGTTAAATATAAGCATATGGAAATGTTGAAGTCAAAGAGTGAGCAAATACCAAAAGAATGCTGGTGTAACTCTCCTGACGTCAGACAGATAAACTTCAAGGGAAAAAGCATTTCTATAGATAAAAGATGGAAATTTCATGATTATAAAAGACAGTTGGTGTACTTGTACTACCAGCTATCAGACTTATTATAAAGCTATAATAATTAGGTAGTATAATATTGGTGCAAGGATAGACAAATAGACATGTGGAACAGAATAATGAGTCTGAAAGAAATCCACAGACACTTGATTTATAACAAAGACAACACTGCAATGCAATGGGGAAAGGCTAGTCTGTTCCATAAATGGTGCTGGGTCTATTGTCTATTAGATATCTGTATGGGAAAAACACACCTGGACCCTTACTTTGCACCATACCAAAAATGAATTCCAGATGGAATGTTAATCTAAACATGAAGGTAAAAACAATCAGGCACCTAACAGATAATTTAAGGGGATATATTCATAACCTTGTGTTAGCTAAGATTTCTTAAGAGGACATAGAGAGCACTAAACAGTAAAGAAAAGAGTGACACATTGGGCTACATTAAAATGAAGACAACCTTAGGTGAATAAAATAATGTCACAGAATAAGAGATGTTATTTGAAATATATATAACCAGGGGCATGCTGAAGTGGGTACCTAACAGGTCAAGAAAGCCTACTATATGCATCTCTTTCCAGCTTGGTGTTCAGTGATGTCCTTCTGTCATCTTGTATTCAGTAATTGCTACATATTGGCAAATTGGCAATGCTATGTATCAGAGACTCCCCCCAGAGAGCTGGTTGTTAAATGTTTACCAATACACACTTCCATATAAGCTAAAAAGTACTTATATCAGACTCTTTAAACAAATTCTACACATCAAATAAAAAAATACTGATAATCTCATTTAAAAATGGGTAGAATACTTCAATAGACACTTTGCAAAAGTAGATATCCAAATTCCAATAAACATTTGAAAGGCTTCCAAACCTTTTAGTTAGCAAGAGGGAAATAAAAATTAAAACCACAATAAGACATCACCATAAACAAACAAAATAGTTAGAATTAAAAAGACTGACAATACAAAGTGCTGATGAGGCCATGGAGTACTGGAACACTTATACATGGCTGGCGGGAGTGAAAATGGATGCAATGGCTTTGGAAAACTTTTTGGTAGTATCTACTAAAGCAAAACATGCGCACACTTCCTGACCTGGCATAGCATTTCCCCCTACTGAGACGCAAACACTTGTGCACACAAAGACGGACACAAAAATGTTCACTGCAGCATTATTTGTAATAGCTTCAAACTGGACACTACACAAATGTCGGTCAACAAGAGAAGAAATACAAAAATTGGGGCATAGTCTACAATGGAATATTATGGATGAATGAAGAAGAAAAAACTACTGTTACGCACAATTATATGGTGAATCTTGTGAAATAATATTGAATAACAAGTCAGACATTAAAAAGTAACAACTACATTATTTCATTTATAAATAGAGTTCGGAAAGCTGAGTTGTGATGTTGCAAATCAGTATAGTAATTCCTCTACGTAATTTTTCTATTTGAGTGGTAGTTACATAGATGTGTTTACTTTATGAACATTCATGAAACTATAAAGTCATGATTTAAAAAACTCTTTTTGTATGAATGTTATGCTTCAATAAAATACATTATTTAAAAAGAATTTGGGGACCGGCCCTGTGGCTGAGTCATTAGGTTCATGCACTCAGCTTTCGCAGCCCAGGGTTTCACTGGTTCGGATCCTGGGCGAGGACACGGCACTGCTCATCAGGCCACGCTGAGGCGGCATCCCACATGCCACAACTAGAGGGACCCACAACTGAAAATACACAACTATGTACCAGGGGGCTTTGGGAGGAAAAATAAAATCTTAAAATAAAAAAAGAATTTGAACACAACAGAAACTTGGTGTTACAAATGTTGAAGTCATGTAAGAACTGAACTTATTCCCTTGAGAAATATCCCAGGGAACAGCTGCTTAAGAGATCCTGACTCCACCCAGGAATTAAGAACACCTCTGGCTTAAACAGGGCAGAATAGAGTATTAAGAAGGATAGTTTTTTACAATTTTAATTTATCTTAATAATACTGGCCTTTCACTTACAATGACAAGACAATTTGACTGTGAACTCTAATTTCTCTTGATTTCAACGTGTTTGGATTTTAACTTGGAAGATTTCGCATCTCACAAGGAATTTGATAATGAGAGGATTTTTTAGCCAAATTTCGGAGTTTTCTAAGTCATTGGCGTTTTAATATTAGAGAATCTTTATGCACTGTTTTACTGTTATCAGTTAATCTCACCGCAGAGTCTCTGATACGCCCTATTAACAACGTAGCTGGACACACTGGAATGGAAAATAGAATAACGAGTATTTTCACACTTCGGAACAGAGCAGATTTGGAGTTAACCTAATGCATGGTTTTGATCCACGCGCAAGCCTTTTTTGGAGCTGTGATATCGTAGGAGGAGCCCATAATGATAGGCTGCAGATTTGCCCTCCTGAGGGCACAGCCACGCTCCTGGTTGACCACAGGCATGATGTTTAATCCCTCTTGTTTAAGACAATAAAAGCTGGGAATGTCAGGGGAGAACATTTCTTACTCAATCCTCAGGTTTCCTTCCGATAGAAAGAGTTCAATTAATATGAATCCTGGTCCCACTTTGCCCTTTTACTCATTTTG
This sequence comes from Equus caballus, assembly GCF_041296265.1. Taxonomy (NCBI): domain Eukaryota; kingdom Metazoa; phylum Chordata; class Mammalia; order Perissodactyla; family Equidae; genus Equus; species Equus caballus. Next base: position 707,868 of record NC_091689.1, on the reverse strand, counting down.
CTCTGGGGGAGAGGGAAAGACTTCCCTGAGGGACAAACTGATAAAGATATACTGGGAAAAATTGGCTCAGCTCTTTCCCTTCTTCCTGGAAGAGCTTGCCAACAGAGTAGGACTTCTCTCTTCCAAATTGTGAGTTTTCAGGGCAGTCCTGTTTCAAGCTTGATCGTCTTACTTAGTCTTTGTCAGTATAAAGGTGATATTTCAATCTCCCTTTTGCCTTCTCGTTGTCTTCCTTCTTTTGTTTAGAACATGGGCAAGAAAGAGGGGATTCTTCACTGCGTCCTCTCAGAGACTTCAACTCTTAAGACTGATGCTATTTCAGGAGTTTCTGAGAATCAATGTGGTCCTCAAGATAATTGTAACATTCAGCCCAGGGAAGGAGAGCAGCGATTGACACCAGAGGTTGTGGCAAGAATAAACCATGTGCATTTTCTTCCGGTGGTTCCTTGTGCGGTGGTAGAAACATGGTGGTAGAAGGCACGATGGGGTGAGGCGACTTGACGCTCAGCACCTCAAGACAATTGAGCAATGTTTCACAAGAAACAACTACAGAAATAAATTGCTCTGGGACCAGAGGCAGTAGAGATGATTGGTGGTGGAGGATTGGGAAATGTAAGGTGGAGACGGGGGAGAGGTCACCCCGCATGTGAGCGGGATGTTCTGACCCTACCATTTGCTCTCTATTTCCCAGTGGTGTGGGGAGATAGCACAGTCACACATCGCTTAAGGACGGGGACACATTCTGAGAGATGCGTTGTTAGGTGATTTGTTGTTGTGCGAACATGATAGAGTGTACTTACACAAACCTAGATGGTATAGCCTACACACCTACTTTATATTAATCTTATGAGACCACTTGCGTATATGCAATGTTGTTGACCAAAGTGTTGTTATGCAGTGCAGGACTGTATATAACATGCAAACTGATAGAAGACTATTAAATAACAGTATTACGATATAAGATTAATCCTGAATAATAAAGCAGTCTGGGACTATCTGACAGGTCAGTTGCTTATAATTGTTTCAAAGATTACTTAAAAAAATACAAATTCCCAGTATTTTATCCAATTTATAATCACTAATATGAAAGAATTTCCAGCATAAAATAAAACTGACAATGGTTAAAACACCGCTCAGTAAAATTTGTTACTGATGAATAAATGGAGATGACAGGGAACTGCCTCTTAAGGGCAGTGTTGAAATTTGACTTGGGGAAACCCGCAGGGATAGTGATCAGTGCCTGAAACACAAAAGCTCAAATGACAGAAGCTCTAACTGGCAAACTGACATAAATCAAAATAAAATAAGTCATCTCCATAAACCTAATCAATGAATTAAAATCTTTATTATAAATTGTAGTTGGAAAGAGAAGCTCAGTGAAAATAACTTTGACAAAATGAAAAGGGAAAAGTCGAAAGTGGCTTATTTGCTATATAAAATGACCAATCAAGGAATTAAACTGGCATAAGGAAATTACTTTTAGAAAAGAATCCCTTAATGAAAATTTATCACTATAGGCATGATTAGGATTAAGATGTTTGTATTTATAAAGTCAGAGTCAAAATATCTTTGGAGTCAAAATATCCACTGGGTTAAAATACTATGGCTGCAACAGTCGAGTCAACATTCTTATACACTAGTTGAAAACCAAAAGTAGATTTAAGGAAGAATATGAGAGTATAAGAAATTGATGATAAGGAGACTGGGTTCAGGCAGTGAGAATTAAGAATCTGAAGTAAGGTGTGAATCTGTAAGCCCCAAGAAATCTTTTTTTTTTTTTTTTTTTTTTTAGCAGATTCCTGTTTCTTTTCTTTCTTTTGTTTTTTTTAAAAATTTTTTTAAAGATTTTATTTTTTCCTTTTTCTCCCCAAAGCCCCCCCAGTACATAGTTATATATTCTTCGTTGTGGGTCCTTCTAGTTGTGGCATGTGGGACGCTGCCTCAGTGTGGTTTGATGAGCAGTGCCATGTCCGCGCCCAGGATTCAAACCAACGAATCACTGGGCTGCCTGCAGCAGAGCGCGCGAACTTAACCACTCGGCCACGGGGCCAGCCCCTCTTTTGTTTTTTTTTTAAAGATTGGCACCTGAGCTAAAAACTGTTGCCAATGGGTTTTTTTTCTTCTTCTTCTTCTCCCCAAAGCCCCCCAGTACATAGTTGTATATTTCAGTTGTGAGTGCCTCTGGCTGTGCCATGTGGGACGCCACCTCAGCATGGCCTGACGAGCGGTGCCATGTCCGCGCCCAGGATCCGAAGTGGCGAAACCCTGGGCCACCAAAGCAGAGCACGTGGACTTAACCACTCAGCCATGGGGCCGGCCCCCCCAAGCAATCTTTATGTCCCAAATAGGTTACTGTATTTTCCTTTCAGATCTGTTTTATTTTTCTACCCAGTGTTCCATAAGTCACCTGATCGATAGACGTTACAAGAAAGATAAAAGGATTATTAGGTTGGAACTAGACTGGTATGAATGGACAGGTGCTGGTTCTCCGGCCCCCTTTACCAGGAGGTCACTGGCCATCCTCCCTTCCACTTCAAACCTGAGTCAGAGCCACAGCTCACCCAAGGACATGAGATCATCAGCTGCTCTGAGGAGGCAGGAGCAGTGGAGGTGACTCTGGTTCAGGCCAGAGCCGGCATCTTGGAATTGGGACAAGACTCAGACGAGAGTTATGCTCTTGTTCTTTGTGTGACGGGAGTTCTTAGTGCTCCTTGAAAGGAGTTTTCTTAAACCGTCTTGAACGTCTGTTCTGAAATTGTATTTGCTATTAATTTGTATTACATGTGAGGACAATATTTTCTAAATAAGACTAACCATCTTAGCTGCTGTACAAATTCCAAATTAGGAGATTTCCAATGAGCAAAGATTTACTCTATTTTCCGGAACCTCTGCTACGACGTTTCCTAAATTTAGTTTTTGAAAACTTACTTGCCAGAATGTTACAGGCTGATATTAGCAAACACAACCTTTGTACTCATTCAGGTTTTTTTCCTTTGCTATATTTACTTATCACAAGGCACAGAAAAAGGGCTGCAGTTACCTTCTGAATGATTCAGGAGCGTATGCCACCACAGTAACACAAAGCTTAATGGCCTCACTTATAGAGAACGTCAGGTCTTCATTTCCATAGCAGAAATCTAAAGAGACAGAAGGTTAGAGCACATAATCAGAGTGGATTCTGCCAGGAGTAAAGGAGAACTTATCACTCCTAACTTCTCTTTCCACTTATATTTTATAGCCATTTTTCTGTTAGACTTTATTCCTAAACTGTAAACACTATTAATTTCCTCATCCACGGGGACTGATAATTCTGTTGTGAATAATCAGATGAAAAATAAAAGCACTTTTTTTGGTGGTTTTTAAAAATCTCACCTACTAGAAGACAATGAAAGGCATTTGGATGTCTAAAGTAAGACGTGAGACTTTATCTTTGAATTACCACTAGTTCCACACATCCCATGATAATAAAAGACCATTTGGGAGGGTTATCCACTTAGAATTACCGAGGATAATGCAATTTTCTGAAAACTGCAATGCTAGAGCAGTGGTCTACCAGACATCATTTTAATACAATTTTCAGGGCAGAGAATCCCTTACTCTAAGATTTACAAGAAATTTAAGAAAAAGAGGAGATAGGAAAATGTGGTCAGCCAATTTACACCACTGTTTCATTTATTTTTGCTCTTTTGATTTAGTAAAAATATCCCATATAGTTATTTTTTTAAATGATTACACAGAGAAAAAGAATGTCAAGGCAAAATCTGCTTTTACCTAAGGACTTAAGAGGCTTCTCGGCTTTGACCAGCTCTAAGATGTCTAATATGTCAGCGGTCTCTCCCTCCAGGGACTGCAGTAAGTCAAACAGGCACTGAGCTGACACGCCTTTGCTGGGGCCATTGTAGGCAGCGTCCTGCATAAAGAAAGGCAATTTTAATTTATTGATTCCCACCTCAGTACTAATATTGTTTGATCAGGAATTCAAGTTTCATAGAGACTACCACCAATAACAATTACAGTATCTATCCAATATTCAGCTTACATAATTTTGCATCCAATACACCTGACTTTTACGGTGTCTATTAAATGCTAATCTGGTACAAAAGAGAAATTTGTGGAAACTTATAAAAATACAGCAACACATGAACTGCCAGAAAAGTTCATGCCAATAGCTCCTCCGGTCTATGATGATAGGACTCAACATTCCTCAAAGAAATTTCCACAATGATTTGGTTGAATACTTGAAATACGTTTGGGGGAACAGATGCTTATTTTCACAACTCTGGGAATTTTACAGGTCCTATTTGCTAATGTATCTTCAATAATGGAGATACTTGCCATCTCAAATCTATTTAAAATGCCTTTGGTTCATTTATTAAAACAACAAATCCTTATTAAATTCCTACTATGTGCCAGCCACTGTTCTGTGCACTGAGGTTCTAGAAAAAACAAAGAATAAACAAAAAACACACAAACAAAACAAAAACAACTAAAAACAAACAATCAAACAAAAAACAAATCCAAGGTCTTGCTTTCACAGAGCTTAAATTCTATTGCAGGGTGTGGTAGATACATATCAGTGAAACAAACACATGTATGATGTGTGATATGGTAGTGAAAGCTCTGAAAAAAATCACAAAGCAGGCCAAGTGGTAGAGAGCAACAGAAAGGAATGAGAATTAGGAACTTTGCCTTTTATCATTTCCTATTTTCCATTACTGATTAATTAGGTATACAAAATTGGAGAATTTGGCTATTTACATCTGAGGGGCTGAGATGAGAGTTTAAGGGAAACATTGAAGAGAAATGATTTTCTTGTTGAAGGAGAAATGATTTATGGTATCCATTTCCCATTGGTTGTGGAAAGAGAGCAGAGAGACTGATTACACAACGGACAATGGCCAGACCATATGTAAAAACAGAACTCAGATTCACAGGCCATGGTCACTTGCCAGGAAACCAGCCGATTGTCTACGGCAATGAGCCCAGGAAGCTGGCCTGCTCTAAGTCAGGGTTGGGGGAAGTCAGACCAGTGCCAGTGGAAACCAAATAGTTTCTGTAATAATTGGCCCCCAAATGGCCAGGACTTGATTAATAATTGACAGCTTCCCTAATCTTTGTCCCTATTGTCAGTTTAGCAGCAAGTAGAGAAAGCCAACTATGCACTCTCAACCATGCGCTCTCAACCAGTTTGCATAGGATGCCCTGCTTCTAGCTGGCTGGCTCATAGCTCCCCATACCAGCAGCCTCCAGTCACAGCACAGCCTCCAGTCTCGGCACACCTGAAGACTTCCTTTTTCTCCACTGTAAAGTTTCCTCACTCCTCTGTCTGCCTTTGAGTCTTTGCCAAAGCACAAGTGACGGGGGCTGACTCCCTTGCTATAGCAAGCTCTGTATAAATAGGCTTTGCGTTTCTCATTCGGTTGATCTTCATCTATTTCTACAGAGTTTACTCACGGGAAACTCCAGGAGAGGGGCCACACTAGCAAAAAGCTGGAGCACAAAAGGCTTCCGGTGGAGAATATAGAACTGGTGACAGGCAAATTCGATGGCTTGACGCAACTGGGGATTGCTTTCATAGTCAGAGTACACCTGTGGGAAAATGCCGCACGTTCAGAAAATGCCTTGACAGCACATCAAAGTTGTGTTTGCTTTTAAAATTCATTGCCATGGAAAACATGGAGAGGAATGGCTCATTTCATAAATGGAGAGGGAGGAGTGTAAAATGGTATAAGTTTTCTTGGGAAAATTTGGTAATATACATAAAAAACCTGAAAATCTGTATATACTTTTTCCCAGGGAATTTGTGACTAGGAATTTATCTCAAGGAAAGAATTGGGCAAGCATACAAAGATGTATATATAAGACTACCTGCTGTAAGGCTTCTTATAATGGTGGAAAATTGGAAACAACTTAAATTATTCATAAGTTGTGGTTGGTTAAGTGAATTATGGTACATGAATACAATGCAATACTGTGCAGGTATTTAAAAAGCTGCTTTAGAGCAAAATGTAGCTACGTGAAAAACTGCCCATGACATTCTCAGTGTTGCATGAAAAGAGCAGGTTACAAACTTGAATATATGATATAATCCAATTTTTGTTAAGAAAAAATAAGGGGTGTGTGTAGGATAGAGCACTGGGATTGTCAAGTGCAAACAATGGTTATCCAGGAGGGCTGACTGTAGGTCGTCTTTATTTTCTTTCAACTGCTTTTTTTATCTTCTGAATTTTATACTGAGCATTTACTGTTTTTGGTAATCATTTAAAAGGTTATGAAAAGTAGAAAACATTCCAACTATTTCAAAATAGAGCAGAAAGCCCTGGTGCTATTAAAAGTAAATTTCCTGCCCCGGGTAGGTCAAACCAACTCCATTTTGTACAAAAATGTATTGCTTTCATAATTTTTATTAAAACTTCCTTCAAAGCAAAGAACTAAGATAAGCCCCCAGGCCCTGTTTGAACTTTATTCAGGACCCCTAAACATAGTTAGATACATGCATGCTAGATGTAAGTAGGTAGAAACTGTTCCTGCTGTATTCATCTCCTCCATTCCCATCATATTAAATGTCACAGCAACACAAATCTCAATTCAGAGAGGGGTCAGAGAATCCCTCGGGAGAAACATCAGCTGAACGCTTGCCATACATCTGAATAAAAAGAGCAATGGTCCTCAAACTTCTCAGGGCATCAGAACCACCTGGAGGTCTTGTTGAAACAGGTTACTGACCGCAGAGCTTCTGATTCAGTAGATCTGGGATAGGGCTTAAGAATGAGAATTTCCAACAAACTCCCAGGTGATGCTGATGCTGCTGATCCAGAGACCACACTTTGAGAACCACTGCCCTACAATCAATGGAAATCAATATCCTAAGTTTGGGAGATTCAGGATAGAACGGAATATTGTGGCCTCTTGGAAATTTCTAGGAGGATTTCATTTGGTGCTTTCTGCTGTTACAAAAGAAGTGAACTCCATCAGGAAAAAGTTTCAGTATAGGTCTTGTTGACCGACTAGACGAGCAGGACTCAGGTTAGTTTTCCGGTTAGGAGAGGTCCCAGCACCTGCAGCATGGTGGGCAGAATCCACTGGTAGCCGCTGAGAGAGAAGAGGTGGTTGAAGTGCACAGCGCTGTTGATGACAGTGGCCGCGTACTGCCTGAGCAGGGCACTGTCTTCTGGGTGGAGGATCAGAGCCCCGTTAAAAACATTGAGGAAGAGCATGATTTCATCTCCCCAGGGAAACTCGCTCGGCATGCCCAGGAACATCTCCTCCAGCAGCTGGATCCACAAGCTTTTCTGGAGAGTGTCGAGGCCAAACAGCTCCTTCCCAGCTGTGAGAACATGAAACAGCAGAGACAGAATTAGCCCCACGTGGGAGCGCGATCAAACCCAAGGCAGTGCTGTTTTCCATTTGTTCCAGCTCCAGGATGGGAAGAGCTACTGCTGAAATGCTTCCCAGCGCAATTTTTCTGGCTTGGTATAGCACTTCCTAGTTCTCAAAGGACTTTCGTCATCACCTCTTTGAGTCAACTCTGTGGGCAAGACAGGGCAGGAATTTGCAGCATGTTGCTGCTGGATAAGCTGTGACTTTGAGAAAAAATAAGTTATTTCAGAAAGAAAATGGCAGGGCTGGGACAAGTTCTTGGTCGTTGAACTCCTGATCAGACTAGAGCTCTTTCTACTATTGCTCTGAGCTTCTGGATGAGGATGTTCAGGCATGGGGATGCGAATTTAAGTAAACTGTCCCAAATTAATACTGAGTCACAGAGCGAGGTCTCAGAGTGGGTCTCTTCCTGTTGCTCTTTGTGTCTATTTCTCTCTCAATTCAGGTATAATTTAGAGAGAGTACAATGCACAGATCTTAAATACAGAGTTCAATGAGTTTCGATAAAAATACACACTCGTGCAAGCAACACTCCAATCAGTATATAAACCATGTTCATCACCTCAGAGAGGTCCCTCAAGCCCCTTTCTGGGAAATCCATTCCCCCAGCCCAGAGGCAGCCACTGCTCTGATTTCTGTCACTGTAGATTAGTTTTGCCTCCTCTTGAACTTCATATAAACACCTGTCCTTCACTTAGACAAGAACTCCCCTAACCACACCATACTACTGCCTTCAACTGCTTATGATTAGCTTACAGCAGTGGTCTCAGAGTTTGGTCCCTGGAAGAGCAGCATCAACATCACCTGGGAACTTGTTAGGAATGCAGGCTCCTGGGCCCCGCTCCAGAGCTGCTGAACCAGAAACTTGGGGCAGGGGTGGGACCAGCAGTCTGTGGTTTACCAAGGCCTCCAGGTGATTCTGATGCACACTCAGGGCTGAGAACCACTGGCTTAGAGAGCTGTCCGCTAATGAAGATGCTCTCCAGTTGAGGACAGAACAAGGTGTGAGAAGAAGCCGAGGGAGAGGAAATGCTTCTTTCTTGATACCTTGAGGATCACTGAAGAGCGAAAACTCAGCATCAATAGCACTCCGGGGGAACGAGGGCAGTCGGAGGAGGTCCTCCTGCAGCATGGAGACGTGGGACTGTTTGTGGGCTGTGGGGATCTTCTGGGTAAGGGAGATGAGAAACAAAACCCGCCCTACTTCCTCCAGTTTCCGAGTGAACACCTAGCAGCAAACAAAGCAGGAGAGAGGAAAAGTCAAATTAGCAACTCCGAAATCACCAAGAGGGAAGAAATGGAAGTAGTATCTTTAATGGAAAACTTGGCTGATAAAGAATTGGGAGGGAAGCAAAATGAGGGAGAAGTGTTTATTTCTTTACCACATAGAGAGAGCTAACAATACTTGATTGACTCTCACTTCCTTTTGCATCTGTAGCTCGGCAGAAGGAAGTATTTCTCATGGAGTGTGCAGGCTGGACGAGCACAAGGCAAGCATTGTCAAGAGCAGTTCAATATCAAATAGAGCCCATTTGTGTGGATGTCATAATATGGAAGACCTTCTCCAACAGGAGCCAGTCAGTCTGTTCCAATGACTCCTACCATCTCCACCGATGCCTTAAGCTGTTTCCTGTCAGTTCTGGGCTTGCCTCTTAAAAATAGACTGCAGTGTGATCCAGGAGAAGCCTGTCTTGGGACAAAAGCTGATGGGACCTAGGTCAGTGCCCCTTTAACCTGGAGTTTCAATGGCCTGGACATGAGGCTCTTGGTCCCTTCTCTCAGTTCCTTTTCTGTTGACGGTCAGTGGGAGGGGATGTGATTAGGAAGTTCAAAAGCAGTGAGCAGCTCTCGAGGAAGCTTCGGAGCTAGAACCACAAGCCTGCATATGTTCCTCCTTGAGGAACTCAGAAGGAAGTCTTAAGATTGCAACTTGGAGTGTACATAGAGCAAGAGTCCCATTTTATGCTATTTTTAAAAAACATGTTCGTAAACATAATTGAAAAAACATACTAATGAAGTGCTATTATTAATTATGGTTTTAATTATTTTGCTGCCAAAATAAGGGGCTGGGATCATTTGGGAGGAATCTTTTTAGAAACGATTTATATTTAAGATCTTACAGTTTTGCCCCCAACCTCACACTTCATGACACATTCACTATTTTCTTTCTTTTAACTGCAATTGAGGTAGTTAACTATATGCTAACTATATTTTCAATTACCTAGTGGTCTAATCATATGCCATTCTCATTCATCTCATGAACGTATTTTTGAATAATTTGACGTCAAACTAGCATCCTTGATGTGCGCAGAAGAATTGAAATGATAAAGTAGCCTGAAATTCTTGTTTAGACATTTTTAAAAAAATTAATGAATGTAACACATAGACCATATTAAAGTTGTATCATTATTAGAATTATGTATTATAGCTACATTTTGCATGTAAAATGTGAATTTCCTAAAGCTCAAAGTCTGATTTGCAATCAGGCACGTGAACATTATTCTGCTCTTCAGTTTTAAATCTAAGTATAACTGCATGATTGTCTCCTCCTGTTATTTATTTAGTTTTTAAAGATTGGCACCAGAGCTAACATCTGATGCCAATCTTCTTTTCTTTTTCCTTTTTCTTCTTCTTCCCCAAAGCCCCCCAATACATAGTTGTATCTTCTAGTTGTAGGTCCTTCTGGTTGTGCTATGTGGGATGCCGCCACAGCATGGCTTGATGAGCAGTGCCATGTCTGCAGCCAGGATCTGAACCGATGAAACCCTGGGCCTCCGAAGCAGAGAGCACAAACTTAACCACTTGGCCACAGGGCCAGCCTCTCTCCTCCTGTTTTGAGAGAAGTTCATAACATGCCCAAGGTCAGACCACGGGTCAGTGGCAGAGCTGGAACTGACCTCCTTAGTTCAATGCTTTTGTCAGGTGTACCACCTTGATCCCTTTATTTATTTTTTCCAGCCAGTGTAAATCTCTGTGTCGATGTTCTAATAGCTACATAATGTGTACTTCCAATCATGTTTTACAAAAATGGGAAATGAAAATCCATCCTTAGAAACTAGTAGGTAAATAAATTAGAAGATTTCTATTGTTTAAATCCAATGATTCATAATAGCATTACTCCAAGTGAGTGTTCATTAATACCTTTACATTATGATCCAACTTATGAAACTTAATTAACACACTATTTGGGGGAGCTATCTGTCGACCCAGGGCCCATCCATCCACTCTCTCTAGAGAAGATCATAACAGAATTACAGAATCTCAAGGTTGGCGACAGATACACTTACGGATCATCTATCCCAAGGACATGACAAAACCATAGCACAAAACTGAGGTGGTCAGGCACCTGTTTCTGAATGAGCTCCTGTCCTTTCTCAGGATGCATGTGTACCAGGTTGAGCTGTGGAGACACTGACCTCCGGAAAGGATAAATGTCCCGAACATAGGTCTGTGGTGGGATTACACAAAGACAAATAGGATTCAAAGGGTTTACACTTTTACTCTTATTTCCTCCTGCTCAAAGGTCAGACAACCAAAAGTCATATATTTTCTAACGGTTTTATCACTCTTTGCTCTCCAGTTCTATAAAATCCCAGGGAAGATACCCCCTCCTCAGGATAGCTTCAAACCACCCAGGCTGAGTACCCGTCCCACACACCAGGGCACTGTGTCAGGAGCAAAGGAACCAACAGCAGTTTGCTGAAGGGCATTCTGGAGAAGAAGGTTCTGTAAAGTGGTGTCAGTGAGCTTCTTGAGTACCACTTGCCCATTAGATGTGGTCACCATGGTCATACTCGACATGATAGAAAGGGAAACCAGAACAGTAAAATTCCAAGTAGACACATGCAGTTATCAGACAGGCAACTTAGTCTTTCATCTAGATGTAATAATAATGAGTAACTAGTTGCTTTACTTGGCTTATCGCCTTTAAATAGTACAATGACCCCATAGTAGGTGCCACTATCACCACCAGCCACACAGACAGACAGCGAGGTGGTGTGACCTAAGCGGCCATACTCATAGCCTCGAAACAGCGAGGTCTCCCTGAGGGGAGTGCCCTCAGGAAAGGCACGCCGAGCTCCAGACACAGCTCAGCACGAGTGTCACCGTTGCAGAGGCTCACCTTGTTGTAGTGGATAAGGTTCCATCGTTTATCCATGAGAAAATAGTGTGTCGACTGGGATTCTGGGATATTAAAAAACTCCAGACATTCCTAGAACAATACAACAAATTTTAATAAATGTTTAACCTATTGTGTGCCAGGTAGTAAGCTGAAAGATACAAATATCACAGAAGCAAGGTAACTTCTTACAAGAATTTTATATATATATATCTTATACACTTATTATATTATATATGTGTGTGTATATATATACATACATGAATACACATTGGATTTGCATACACAGTTATCCAAAGAATGATGCCCTAAAGACTGGTAAAATACTACGAACCTTCTGCTCTCGTGCTGCTGAAAGACACACCATTACAGTTCAGACTGAGGGGTGAACTGCGGGGCACAGTGGCATCTACTGGCTTCAGTATCGGGAGGAAGCACGTCCAGCAACAACATTAAGGGGATACAAGCTACAATGCACTGAGCACTTATTATATCCTGGATTCCATGTTCAGTGCTTCCCAGGAGATGACTCGTGTCATCCGCACTAGCATCCCAGGATTGCTCAAGAAACTGGATGAGAGAGGCCCTGTCGTCTGGTTCAGGCCACACTGCTGGTGATGGGGCAGGGTTTGAACGCACTCTGTCTGCCCTCATGCTACCCTCTCATTCAACGTGAGAAGGAAAGTGGAGTGGTTGTTGACGTTTGCTTCATTAGGCCTCGGAAATTCTCTGGAGATGTCAGGGTGAGGCCAAAGGAGGCTTGACAATCCTTTCTACCGAAATAAAATACACAAGTTTGGCAAAGCTCAATTTTTCAGAGGTCTTTCTAGTTATGTCTGGGCCCAGAGCTGTGTCCAGGAAGTGAGATTACCCCACTTTGGACTGCAGATAATTGGGGAATCACTGTGCTAGTTTATTTATTACTTTACCTTAAAGACCTTACAGGCATGTGTAGCTGTGGATTGAATTTCTTTTAAGGGGAATAATTGCCATAACCGTAAAAAATACTTTCTTGACTCACCAGGTTTATTCTAAGGTCTATATTTTCTCCTTCTCCGATAATTTCTGTCAGTGGCAAGTCAAGACTGCATATCATTAACTGGATGCCACAGAAAGGGTCTCTGGCATGGACGGACAGCTGATAGCCAGAATCTGCCGCAGCGCTCTCAGTGTGCCAACCAGGGCACCACAGAACTACCACGCATGATGCCAGGAAGTGCCTGAGCAGCAAGCTGCAGCCTCCCAAGAGGAGCTGTGAATACACGCCGGAGCGTCCAGCTGCTGCTGTAGCCGAGAGAGAGCCTGCAGGTTCTGCCTACTTCGCTGCAAGGCAATGCAATTCAGCAAACGTGGGACAATCAGGAAAGGAAATAGAGGGGCAGATTCTAGAAGAAGTAAATGAAGGCACATACTCATTTGAAGATACAAAAATGGAACTGAATTCTAAACTGGGTCATCAGTGAGGTGGCCATAGATGTTGTCCGTAAAAAAGTCATTTCTGTCAAAAGTCATCCCCTACCTTTAACAGGGCTTCAAACTGAGTGTCTTCATGGACTGGTAGCTGGGTTGGGATATCACACTCATTCTGTCCATGAACCACCAAGGTTTTGGTACCTATGGGAGGTAAAAATCAAAATAAAAGTTTGTATTTAAAGAACAAAATATTAAAATATTGTCAGAAGTTTATTTTTTCATTATGATGATCATTATTACTATTATTGAATGCTTAATGTAAGCTGTGTATCATACTAACTGCACTCCTGTATTTACAGTTAAATATATATGTTAAATACATTTACTTATTATTAAATAATGATAGCTACCATTTATGGAGTTCTCAGTACTTTTCCATGTGTTTTGTGTGCCTAATCATATTTAAATCTCACAGCAACCTTATGATATAGGTATTATTACTCTCATCTTACACATAAGGAAACAGAGAGAACTTATTCTTATAAGAACTTGTAACTTAGTCAAAGACACATTTACTTAGTGGAAGAGTCAGAATTCAAACCATAAGCATTGCAACAAGTAAGATATTCCTTTATTTTAAATGAGATGGTCAGGCAATAATGGTTGAGAGAATATAAACAGAGATATCAGTCAACCCACAATAACTACCTCGAATGTAGCTTAAACGTCCATTTTCTGTGTTCTGTCTGGCTGGGGAGATGGTATTTATTCTACTTCAGACATTAATTATAAATCTTTGTGAACATTATGACATACCTTGATGTTTAATGAGTTGTTTTTAAGTAAATGCATGACAGTACGAGTTTCTTTGCTATAATAAAAACTGACCCCTGTGTTGAATAATCTATGAAACATATAAATACACAACTACCATTTATTGAAAACTTACCATGGGTCAGGTAGGACAGCAACTATGTCACACACCTAAACTCCTTTATTCCTTATGATTGTGAAGTCGGATTATATCCCCACTTTACACACGAGTAAAGAAAGCTTGAAAAATTAAGCACTTTTTCACAGCTAATCTTAATTATACTGACACTAAATAGCAGTGCTATTTTCACACAGGCCTCTTTGCTGCTGGAACCTGTGTTCCTATGTGTGTATAATTTTGTCTTTCTCCTTATTTCAATACACATATCATCTCACATTTTCTCAGTGACTGCACAAGGGTAAAGGTTTGCCAAAATTTTTATCTTAAAGAAAGACAAGCTCTCCAAAGGGAAAAGGAACTGCATCTAGAGTTACATCACCCTCACGTTCTTTTGTAGTTCTTCTTCTTGCTTTTCCCTTTTCCAATTTTTCATAAAGCCATCTCTCATTGAGTTTACAAAGGACTGGGGTCCGTGCCATGCAAACAATATTATTCTCCTTGCAGTGCCAAAACTTCATTCAAAAAGGCTTTCAGTTCAGCTGGTTCTCTGTGGTAGACTTAAATAAATCTCCAACCTTGGCAACCCTTCAAGGACTGAGTCATGGGATCTCAGTTCTGGTGTCTCCCTTTTCATGCAGCCATTGCTGACTTCTAAAGGGCCTATTGTACTTCTTCAGATTGCATTAAACAAAAATTCTTTGAAACACTCAACACCAGGGTCAGAACTCTGAAAATTTTCTCATGAATGAAAGAGATGCTTGGTCTTTAAAAGGGTTATTTATACTCTTGAAAAAAGAGTTACGCCATCGAAAGCAGTCGTGGGTTACCTGGCATGGAAGCGGTCACCAGGAGCTTCACCTCACACTGCTCCTTCTTCATGGTCTGCTTCAGATCCTTGAAGAAGAGACCCTCTACATAACCCACCACCTCCCACAGGAAAGTCAGCGTGGCTGAGATGGCATCCATGCCCCACTCGCAGGGGGTCCGCACGAAGTACATGATCAAGCCCACCTGAAAGTCAGAACAGGAAGAGTTCACATAATCCTGAGCTCCCACTTCCATGGCTTTTCTTTTCTCAATTAAATATTCTTTTGTGCTTTCATGTTCTCTGTTCAAATGCTTCTTTAATACCTTCAGTGACAGTAAGCAGGAGAGGGTGTAACTGGAAAACTGAACAGAGGAGGTTCCGAACATTTTTATGTATCACTAAAATGGTTACTTTTAGTTACGTTTACTCTTAAGAGCAAAGTATAAGATTGTTTTTCCAGCCTGTAAGTCACTTGATAGCTATGGTGCTCAGGCCACCCCAAAATTAATCTCTATGTGACGTATTCCCCAACACTCTTTGCAGCTTGGATTACATCTAACAGTCCAGATCTAAAAACACTCTGCTTGGCTAAATCAGTGAACGTAAACATTTTTGTTTGCATCCTCTAAAATAATTTTGAAAAACTGTGTGCCCTTTTGTAAAATTTTAGGTCGACATTTCAAATGTCTGATAAGTTTATTTTTTGTTAATAGGAGTAGAATATGTTAAGCATTCTATATGTCAAAATAAGAAGTGTACTGGCTGTAACTGGAATGTGCATTTCATCAAATTTGATGAAATAACACTTCATTCAACAATGCAAAACAAAATCAGAAAGAAACAATGTAAAAGCGCCCCCCCCGCCCCAAAATGTGGCTTTTATCCATTATTTCTTGAAAAACTTGTTAATCCTAGAAAACTTTCCAGCTAGGCTGAAAGAATCAGTATTACTAACCTAATCTGCTTTGGTGGTTCTGAAAGCTGAACACCCTAATGAGGGCCAAGCCTCACCCCTAGTAGAGATCTACAGAAGACAGGACAAGTGCCTGATCAACCAGAAATGAGGCTTCCTTAAAACCAATATGGTACCTAAGATTTTGTCTCTGTCTTACATGCCGGTCCACGCAGCCTGGTGAAACCTGGGGTGGTAAGTTGAGGATTTGGAGATTTATTCCTTTAAAACTATCTGGGCACTAAACCCCTTTAAAACTCTTCACAAATCCCCAGAGGAGGCTGAAGATCACTGAGTCAAATTAAGCAATGGACTTAAAAATTCCTAACAAAGTCTGGAAGACATGGGCCAGTGTTCCCAACATCCCTACCATCCACATCTATAGTAGTTGTTAGAAAAAGAGATGCAGAACAAGAATCATGAATGACTCTGCTCTTCACTGCTTCACCATTCTGAGCACAGGATCCTTTCTTTAGTCCACCCAAAGCATCTATGTGCTTGGGATTCGGGGGAAGTTTAGAGTTTAGGCGGAAATGCAAAAACAAGGATTTATATTCATGCAAAACAAGACTATACAGCAAGGCCAGAGTGTTGCCAGCCCTTTTTTCTATTAGCTTATCAATTATCTAGGTGGGAGGACTTATGTCTACCATTAAGGCTTACTTGGAGTTGACAAGAGAGTATGGCAGATGGGTAATGAAATGTCTATCTTCTTGTCCCAGGGCTAAAGGACAGAGGAGAGCACTGGTCTAGGTAAGCATTTCCCCTATCCAGTGACTTGGGGAATGGGCAGGCACACTGAAGGGGCTCTTCCCTCCAGTCTGTTTGGATCTCTGACAGGAGTTCACCTCAGAGCCTTTTAATATCAACCTGGATGCAACGTAAGTTTGGCAGGGCACATACTTATGGAGGGAGGCCCTGATATTTGGCTTTGCTAATCGACCTTTGGTTTGTGTATGGTGTAGACAGGACCAAAAAGTAGCAGAAAGCTTGGCAGGAGAGCTTTCTGGATAGAATTCTCACAGGCTGGTGTCACTGAGTAGGATGCTCTAGCCAGGGGATTTCCTAAGCCGGAGCCTTATGGGACTCATGACCATAACTCAGAGGGGTCTGCAGCACCAGCAGGAGCTGGGGTGAGGGTGAGCCTCCCAGAAAGCACTGCTGGGAGCAGACAGGCCCTGTGTTACAGCAGCCACAGGCTTCCGCTTCCACTAGCCCAGCATCTAGCAACCAGCCATCTAAAGGGCATCGTCTCACAAAGGGAGGATCCAGAGCAAACACCAAACAAGGGATAGAACATCGAACCAAGGCCTTTTTTTGTCCCCAACTCCATATAGCATTTAGAGATGAAAGCAGTGCAAGGGGGGAGAATCTCTGGAGACTGAGTATTTATAGCCAAGAGAGATTGGACACTACCCAAAGGTACTATTTATAAGTTTTTATCAGTCTGAACTCAAAACTGGATTGGACACTCATTTATAGTTTTTCCCTTGTCAACCAGCAGGTGGGGCCTCAGGAGGAAAACCAAGTCATAGACAAGAGAAAGGAATTACAAATTTTCTCTGCACTTAGTTGTTGTAGTGTCAGTGAAAGTTATCATTCTGCTCCAGGTGTACATGGATAACTCTTCTGTCCCCCCACCTGCTAGAAGACTGACAAGACAAAGGAGAAGTTCTTCCAGCTAGATGTTCACTTGGCCATCTGTCTGCCTGGATTAAGGTGCAATTTCAAAGGATGGACATCAGGCCAACAGTCCTACAACTACAGATTCATTCAGGGTATAAGGAGGAGAATATGAAAAAAAAAGTAAATTATGGAGGGTTCGGGAAGAAACTGTCAGGATGGTTTGAAGCATAGATAGTCGCTATGGAGAAATACACTCACAAATACTTTCCATCTAGGGCAACATTTTCCTCTGTGTGTGTTTTAAACAGCAAGATACGAAAAGATGAAAAAATGAGTAAAAACGTCATAGAAGTTTTCTCAACAGAAAACCAAAATTCAGAACCAACAGAACGAAGTTGTACAATGCCCAAGGAAGACAGAGAGGAAGTGGGCATTTGCTGAGTGCCCACCAAATGACAAGGACCGAGCCAGTATAGGCTTCTCCATCCAAGCAGTGGTGAAGTTAGCTAACCATGACTCATCTTCAGTCACAGAATTAATGGAAATTTATTGAAAAAACTTCCTAAGACCTTTTTCTCATGTTGCTGCTTCCTACATGGAAATGAACACTGATAACTCACCAGAGGCTGAAACTCACCAAGTAGTTGAATAGGATGTGAGATGTCTGAGCAGGAAAGTCTCCAATATTCAGGAGAAGTTTGCGCAGCATGTACATTAACTCATCCTGAAAGAAGAGAGCAGATTTTCTATGTCTCATTCAGCCGCCATACTGTAGGAAATAGAATTAACTTCCTGACATGAGGAGAGGGTTTGTCTCACTTTTGCTACATGATGATTTCCATTATGTTCAGCATTTTAATAGAGTATATGTGACACCTGTTAAATAGTATTTAAGGCAAATTTAACACCTTCTCCTAGGAACTAACACATGAAACCACTGAGCAGTAGTCAGCTTTTTTTAAAATAAAAATTTGGACTGTTTCCATGGGTCACAGGCAAATCACAGGAAACCCGTATATTTAGTCAACTATATTTGCTATGGCTGCCAGGTGTGATGGAAATACAAGAAGGACCTATGCTGAGAAACCATTAAACAAACCAGGTTTATTGAACTTTATAGTTCTGCTTTCTAGCTTTTGAGTCAAAGAGACTAAACTAGGCCAAGGGAGGATAAGTAGAAATATATGCAATTAACCTTACCTTTCAGAAACTAAATTTAACCTTCCAGTGAACAGGACCATAACATAGAAATGAACAAATAATTTTTAATCATCAATGTATTTTGTCATTGCTCTGAAAATACGATTGGGCATAATCTTCTTACAGGGTGGTCCGACAAATTAGATTTTTTGATAAAGAGTTTCAACATATTCCAATAATCCTACCTGTATCCATCACAGACTACTAAGCAATCAGAATTCAATAAACATACCCAATACTAAGAACATTATTCTGAATTTCATCTTTGTTTAAAAGACTGATAATATTTCAGTATCTTAGGGTCATCACCAGCAGTGTGCCACACACATGGAGACATCAGTTAATGGAGAAATTCAAAACAAAACAGTACAGTTTAATATCGCTCATCATCATCATTACCTAAAATATAGCCATGTGTCAGAGGATACTGATGTTGCATGCACAGCACTATAGAGTCCATTCCCTGCTTTTAACACTGTTCACACAAGTAGCTATACAGCTACACTATAAAGAAAGTGGAATTTACCTGTCTATTGCTGATGGTTAGTTTTTCCAGAAAATGTCGAAGAACTGTTGATGGATCCTCAATTAGACAATTCCATAAGACTTGCTGGGCCACAGCACTCACTTTAGAAGAGAAAGGAAATTGAACATTTGTCTAAAATGGAGATAAACCTATTAGATAAAGTCTTCAAACAATTTACTAAGCTTTAATTAGTCTCTCTTTTTGGGCTTAACAAGGTTCTGTGAACTCTTTTTCTATCGAAAGGTAGATATTTGTTTTCTTTGTAGTTGTTTCTGAACATTTTCACCTATAAAGAAAAAGTAACAAAAATATATAGAATGGTCTTTAGGTATTAATGTTACTTTTGCAAAGAATACATCTATGCCATACAGCAGCAAAGCATTCAGCCTTAAAAAAAGGCAATCCTCCCATCTGCGACAACATGGATGGACTTTGAGAGCAATATGCTAAGTGAAATAAGTCAGACTGAGAAAGACGAATACTGTATGATCTCATTTATATATGGACTCTAAAAAAATGAACTCAGAGATAAAGAGAATAGATTGGCAGTTGCCAGAGGTGGGGAGTGTGGGAAGTGAGTGAAGGGGGTCAAGAGGCAGAAACTTCCAGTTATAAGATAAATAAACCCTGGGGATGTGATATACATCACGGTGACTGTAGTTAACAATACTGTATTGTAGTTTTGAAAGTTGCTAAGAGAGTAGATGTTAAACGTTCTCATCATAAGAAAAAAAAATTTTAACTGTGTGGTGATGGATATTAACTAAACTCATTGCAGTAATCATTTTGCAAAAATATACAATATTTCAAATCAGCGTGTTGTACACCTAAAACTAACACAATGTTGTATGTCAGTTATACCTCAATTTAAAAAAAGAATACATTTGTGAATCTTTGTTTTGGAAATCCCCTAATATTAGCAGGGGTGAGTATTTATTAAAGTCATGTTTCATTGTTTGCTGTATGGAGAAATTCCAAAAGTAATTATTTGATTTTTAGATAATATGTTTTGGTTTAGAATGCATATGAACTAGAGATGATCTTTTCCTGTTCACGTGAATGATTTAAATAGTATCTCCTTCAGAAGATAAAGTAGTTGAGCCAGTAATAATTATGCTCCCACTTCTAATGAGGATGTCCTAGAAATAAACAATTATTCCTCATGTGAAAGAAAGTGCTGCTTCTTTTGGGAAGGTGGTAGGGCTAAGATTACCTGGAAGTGCCCAGGCTGAGTGAGCAGGTGGTGGAAGGGAGTGCTGGGGAAGCATGGGCTGACCTTTGTCTGCATGGTTTGATTAGTTTCATATTCATATCAGGGTATCTGATTCTTCAAACCAGAATTTAGCATGAATTTATCATTAAGCCTACAAATTATATTGCCTATAAACGATACCAACATTTTGCTTCAGAAACTACCTACCTAATTAAAATTAAGAGCTATATAAAGAAATAGTAACAGGAGATATGTAGATAAAAGCTTTAGCTTTCATGTGTATTTATAAATAATTAAAATAGGTGTGGGTTTTTCTTGGGTTGAAACTTGTTGCAAAACTATCTTTGTAATATAGTTTTTATTCTAATTGCTGGAGTAAGGCAGTTTAATGCTTAAAACATGAAAAACACAGAGAAAGACAAAGAAAAAAATAAGACTGGTAGGTCTAGCACTCATAGAAACAATAGTAAACATTTTGAGTATGTCTTTTCATAGACGTGAAATATATATTTACATGTATTTTTAAATAATATTATATAGAACATTCTTTGGTACTCAGTTTTTCACTTAGCAATATACTGAACCCTTTTTATGCTAATATACTTGTAGAATATTATTTCTAACGTGCACAGAATGATGTCATATGGAGGGACCATGATCAACTAATTGCCTGTTGTTGGATACTTAAGCTCTTTTAGAATATTTGTTATTTTAAATAATTTATAATGTACAGAATCTTTTTTTTTTTTTTTTTTAAAGATTTTATTATTTCCTTTTTCTCCCCAAAGCCCCCCGGTACATAGTTGTATATTCTTCGTTGTGGGTTCTTCTAGTTGTGGTATGTGGGACGCTGCCTCAGCGTGGTCTGACGAGCAGTGCCCTGTCCGCGCCCAGGATTCGAACCAACGAAACACTGGGCCGCCTGCAGCGGAGCGCGCGAACTTAACCACTGGGCCACGGGGCCAGCCCCTGTACAGAATCTTATATAAACCTTTATATAGCCCTCATTATTGCCTTAGGAAATTGCTAGAAGTCAAAATCTGTGTCAAAGAGTTTTCACACTTTTAAGGTTTTGACGCATATCATGAAACTATTCCAGAACACTTGCATCAAAGTTTATACTCCCCTTAGCAAGGCGTGAGGATGATCTTTTCCCTGAAGCTTTACCAACTATGGGTATTTTCTTTCCTTCTTTCTTTCTTTTTGATTTAAAATGTTTATATTGCTATTAGAGATTTGTTTTCTTCCTAATTATTTTTTAATTTATTTTTTATTGAGGTAACCTTGGTTTATAACATTGTATAAATTTCACGTGAATCATTATATTTCAATTTCTGTGTAGACTACATCATGTTCACCACCCAAAGACTAATTACTACCCATCGCCATACACACGTGCCCTATCACCCTTTTGCCTCCTCCCCTTTCCTCTGATAACCACCAACTATGAGTATTCTCATTTAAAATAATCTTTACAATTTCACAGTTGAAATGTAAGATTTCTTTGTTATATTAAACATCAGTGTTGTTTACAGATATAATTGGCCACTGGATTGTGTGCTTATATCCTTGCCCATTTTTCTATTGGGGTTTTAAAAAATCATTATTGAGTTATACGAGTTTTTTTTAAATAACATTAACCATAGCAACCTGTTATCTATTGCAAACGTAAGTTATCTTTACCTCTAGTTCATCATTTCACTTTATGAAATGTAATCACCTTATGAAAGGTAATCAAGTGGCAAAGATGGGGTTGTGGTGTCAAGCTAATAGCTAAGATTTCTAAGGTGGCCAAAATTACTGTTTGATTTTCATGTGACCAAATACGTGTTATTCTGTTCTCTGGTCACAAACAATGCTCCTGGACCCAACTATTTATTTTAAATGCAATTTCTTTGTCATAAAAGTGATGAAGGAAGAGGTGGAGAAAGTGAAAGTGTTAGTACAGTGTACTACAAATCTACAGCTATAATATGTGCATAAAACAACTCTATGTGTGGCCCTTAATTAACGTCCTCTAGAGCACCCTACTGGCCTCCATTGGATGAACAGCTTAAGTATTTCATTAGAGTTACTGACAGTTTCACTAGTAAAAACTGTACCTGCTACTCCATCTTCTCGCACCTCACCATCTTCCATGAGATGGACAATGGGGAGCACTGCTGCACAGATGCATGCTGGGAACACTGCCTGTGGGGGCTGAGGCACATGGTGGTTTGGAGTGTGTTCAGTGGTGTGGTCCTCATCTGGAGAGGGAGACATAATCAGGTGCTTTTCTCCGTATTGTGATTCTAACACAACGAGACTTCTCAGTTCAAGGCTTACCTATTTAACATTCTTTTGTATACAGATATCTAGTTGTCCCAGCACCATTTGTTGAAAAAACTATTCTTTCCCCATTGAATTTTCTTGGCACCCTTTTCAAACATGAAATCAACATAAATGTAATGGTTTACTTCTGGTTGTTCAATTCTGTTCCATAGATATGTATGTCAACACAGCTACCACACTATCTTGATTACCACAGCTTTGTACTAAGTTTTGAAATTGGGGAAATATGAGTCTTCCAACTGTATTAATCATTTCCAAGATTATTTTGGATGTTCAAGGAAGCAGAGAAATTGGAACCCTCATACTTTTTGGTAGGAATGTAAAATAATGCAGCCACTTTATTTATTTATTTATTTTGAGTTTTATTTTTATGTTTTTTTTGCTGAGGAAGATTAGCCCTGAGCTAACAACTGCTGCCAATCTCCTCATTTCTTTTTCTTGAGGAAGATTGACCCCAAGCTAACATCTGTGCCAATCTCCCTCTACTTTCTATGTAGGTCACTGCCACAGCGTGGCTGACAAGTGGTGTAGGTCTGCGCCTGGGATCCAAACCTGCGAACCCAGGCCACTGAAGCGGAATGTGCTAAACTTAACCAGTATGCCACAGGGCTGGCTCTGATACAGCCACTTTTGAAAACAGCTCAGCGGTTTTCCACAAAACTTGTACATAACTGTTCATAGCAACATAATTTATAATAGCCAAAAAGTGGAAACAACCCAGATGTCCACTAATCGATGAACTAATAAGCAAAATGTGGTATATCCATATAATGGAACATTCTCTGGTAATAAAAAAGAATGAAGAACTGATACAAGTGACAGCATGGATGAACCTTAAAAATATTATGCTGAGTGAATGAATCCAGTGAGAAAAGGCCATATAGAGATGATTCCATTTATAGGAAATGCACAGAATTGGCAAATCCATAGAAATAGAAAGGAGCTTATTCCCTGCCAGCGGCTGGGGGAAGCGGTGGATGAGGAAGGACTGAGGAGGGACTGCTAATGGGTACAGGGTCTCTTTTTGGGATGATGAAAATATTCGGAAATTAGATAGTGGTGATGGTTGCACATTCTATGAATATACCCATAACCACTACACTGTATACTTCAAAAGGGTGAATTTTATGGTGTATGAATTACATCTCAATAAAAGTGTTATAAAAAATATAGATGTGCTTTGGGCCCCACCCCCATAAGTTATGATTAATTAGCTCTGGTCAGGGTTGAAAATTGTTAACTGTCTAGGTAACATTCAACGAGAACCCCCAGCAATACCATTACATGTAACATAATTAAAACAGAAGCAACTTATCAAGGACAATTGCTGTGTTAAGTCAACAATACATGTTTTTTAGAATACCACTCAATTTAATATGTTTTTAGAACTTCAAGTCATGAAACAAGTTATTTAATGAAGACAGCGTAATGAAGTGAGGTAATAATATTAATTGAAATATATTTCAAAACACAGGAGTCATGAGGAGTAAAGAACACAGTTACAAGAAGACACACACACCTTCGGCACTGACGGCTGAACGCACCGACCAGACCGACCCTCGGCGGAAGGAGTAATTCCTGTGGGAAGTGCTGGAGGTACAGGATGGACTCACGGACAGTCGACGGGATGCCAGATTGGCGACTTCTTCTACTGGCAAAGAAAATGGGGAACGTGAACTTTGGTTTTATAACAGAAAAGTTACATCATCACAAGCATCGTTGTACTTACATCACAAGTGTGTACTGCTCTCAGAGCATAAGGCTTAAGTAACTTAGAGTGTACTTAGGAAAGGAACAACAAACTTCACAGAAAGAAAGACAGAAAATTTCTCCCAAAGATTCCACAAAAGCAAGGCAAGGAATCACTAAATTTGGAATGGTTCACAAATCATTTTCTGATACCAACCAACAAATTGTCTGCACTTGCGAAGCTTGAAAGTATCTAATGGATTAACCCCATTTGTAACGGTGAAAGATTGACTGTATTTAGTTTAATACACACTCTGGATTCAGCTGTTCCCTGAGTCACAGTCCCTGGTCCATTATCATATTGGTTTATTCAAGGGGGCTAACATTCTCCTCTGTAAATAAGCCAACTCTAAACATTTAGAAAATAACAACTTTCCTCTTTCTTTGGATGGTGTCAGGAGGTGAGAGAGAGATAGGGGGAGCATATCATCTCATGTCACACAAAATCGTCCATGTTTATTTCAAAGCAAGTCCTTTCCCTTTCCTGTGACTCAGCCCCCCGAGAAGTCCTGTGTGTAGAGGGCACCTTCTTCTTCCGGCTCTGAGTTGGGCGTGCAGGTGGGCTCGTAGCAAGCCTCCTGGGTGATGGGGATGGCGGTGATGAGGCTAGCTTCTCGACCTAGACGTTTCTTCTCCTCTTCCTGTTGCAAGTTCTTTAAGATGTGTTCTGCCCTTTGATGGGAGCGGGACACAGCCCGGGCTGAAAAGGATTTCTATGGAGACAAGAAGGCAAGTTCATTTAATAGCAACTCTTCTGTGAAGTCATGGGCATAAAGAGTGTTCCAATGAATTACACAAACACAGTAGTTTGTCCTCAAGAAATGGTAGGGCACCCACAATCTAGATTCATGGAGATTTATTTGTTTATTTTTCAACCAAGTTTCCAGGTTGTGTACAACTAAGCTATTCTTTTTCACTCAATCAGAATAATTCTTCAAGAATGTCTGTAATTTCTGGAAAAAATCCTATTTCAACTTTAGGATTTGGGGTGATATCAATGATCCACTCTTTAAACACTAAAATCAAACAAAAGTTTTAATACTCTATTTCTTTCCAAAATTTTTGAATTGGTTTTAAATGAAGGTCATTTATTTCATAAGGTTAATAAAAGAGAAAGTCAGAACCACAGAAAGGTGGAGGAGAGAGATCTCTCTCTCAAATAAACCAATTAGTTATGTGAGTCACTTTTTGCATCTCAAGTATCTGCCATACCATAAGTACTTAATCTTTGCAGATAAATATAGTGGTATATTATAAATACTTAATAATATTTGCAGAAACAATGTTACTGAATGGACGTTATTAGAGTTGATAGTGTTACTAAGTTGAATGCAAAATTTGACTCTGTTTACCAGTAGAAAAGGCATAATGTTTAAGGATCGATAAAGGAGTGGAGATTCATTCTGCAAAATGGCTACTCTGTTTGTGCCTTAATTATGATGCTTACGCTGAGACAAGTTCCAAGAGCTTTGGGGACAAAGTCAATAGTCTCAGAGCAGGGAAGTGATTGCTGGAGTTCCTCACTATCAATGCGAAGTAATGTTTACGCACAATAGCAATTCCACATCTCTGTTGGCCAGTGTTCACATGGAGTTTTAGCAACAGACAAGGGGTGTTGATCATTCTTCTAAAGGGCTGCATTCAAAGAAGCTCCCTTTATGCAGGATCTTAACGTAAGACTAATGGTTGCCTACAACAAACGACACAATAGCAATTCAGGGCATTTGATGGGCCACATGGCAATTTATTTTCAGAGCCAAGGGTTAAGATGGTTTATTATAGTAAGCAAGGTAAGAGTTGTGGAATCAAAGAGAACTGAATATAGAATCAGGAGACTTGGTTTGAAATTCACTGTGAACTTGAGATAGGGAGTGTGCTTGGCACAAATGAATCTATTGTCTGTCTGGGAAAAAACTCAAAGATCCTTATGCCAGTGGCTCAGGTGCTGGAATTACCACACATGTTGGGGAGGAAGCAGGTGTGCTTTTCTCTTTGGCATGAAAATCATCAGAAACAAAGATACTGCATGTAGAAGAATTAAATTACAATATTCTGATGGGTAAAGAGTTCCAACACACAGTTCTCCAAGGAAAATGCCAAATGCCTAGGAAATGTATGTGTGATATGCAAAAACGTTCAACCTAACTTCATATTTTCAACTAACTTTTAGAGAAGCGCGAATAAAAAACAATAACTTTGTTTTTTGTCATTCAAAGTGACATTAAAAAAACTAACGTTAGTTAATTCAAATAAAGAAGATACTTCTATGTTCTGTTTTGTAAGGGTAAAACAGTATAATCTTCCTGGGGATAATTGGTGAGATGTATCAAAAATCTTTAATATTTATACACCAATTGCCCTAAATCCCATGGGCATTTCTGCAAGGAAATAATCATGGATTTGTCCAAAGAGATGTATTCTTTTTCTGTTTTTGCTTTATTTTTCAAATTTTCCACATCATTCTTGTAATTTAGAAAAATACTATTCAATAGGTAAGAAAGCCATATTTTGACGATTCATTTTTTCAAAAGGCACGCATTCTCAGTTCTTATCCATAAGTACACTGTGTTCTAAACTCGCCTGTTTATGATCATATCACACACAGCAGAGGTATGTTTGAGTAAATAAGCCCAAGGTCTCGCAGTGATGTTTGTGATGACGACACTGACTATCAGCAAAAGGAAGAACAAACCAAGTTCCAAACAAGGAAACAAGAGCTGCCAACTCAGCTCTTTTCTTGTTCGTTCAGGGTCAACATCATTAACTTTTGGGTAGCTTATGTATTATAGGTTAAATTAATACGTTTGTTTTATAATAAATAGAGGCAAAAGGCTACCTTTGGCCAAGAAGTCAATTCCTAATGATTTTAACACTTTAGAAGGTGGCTGCTGCTTTGATTATAAAACAAAACTGTGCTGGCTTGGACAGCTGCAAATGCTCAGGACCAGATGTTAGTTCCTTCTATTCTAGCCACAAAACAAAGACCTTTTGTGACTGATTTTCTGTGTTGTTATTACATTCTCATGACAAGAACAACCAAATTGGCTCACACATTCATTGTTCTTCTCTCTTCCATGTACACCGTGGGGCCTGAAGATATGGAAAAGAAAGAGTCTTTACTCACAGACTGGTCTTCATTAATGGGGTCCTGGACACTCCCGCTGCACTGAGGGACCCACGGGGGGTCAAACATTGGGACAGATGGCATGCCCAGCACTGGCGAGGGCAGGGTGAAGTTTATACTAGGAGGTGGGATCTGTTAGTTGAAAGAAGAATGGAGTGAGTAGGATGGAAAATAAGCTAGACTGAGTCTGAAGCATAATTATGACAGAATCTTATAGAGCACAGGATGTTACAGAGCACAGGAAGAACCTCTCTGGGTCTCAGCTCACTCATAATAAAATGAAGGGCTTTAACTAAATGATCTCTCTTTGTGTTAATCACCCCATCCTCCAAAAACCATCCATCTGTGTATACCTAGCAAAATGTCCGGAGGATTATACCCCAAACTTTTACGTGCTTACCTCTGGGGATGCCAGTGAGATTTTGAGGCTTATAGAGTCTTTATTTTCATGCTCTACATTCTTCTATATTTCAATTTTTTTAGCAACAAGAATTCATTCATATATGAGTTAGGTTTATTTATATAGTGAGAGAGAAAAACTAAGCATCTCTTGGGCCATACACTGTGGATCTGAGGTTCATTAATTTACACAAGCCTTGGGTTGGGTTTGCTAATCTAATTCCCATGTGAAAAGGATCCCTCACCTTAAAAATCTGCTGTGCTCCCTCCTCCATCCGGGGCCAGACCTGATAGCGAAACCTCCAGAGCGTGTGGAACTTGAGGACGGCGTTCAGCCTCTGCACGGTCTCTGGGTGGTGGAACTCGGACATCAGCATGTCGGACACGGCCTCGGGGACTTTCACCGCACATAGCAGGAACATGGCAGCTAGAGACAGTCGACAGTCCATCAGCAACACATCTTTCAATTTTGTTTAACTCCTGGGGATGGGAGAAGGGGGAACTCCTCATATCTCCTGAAAATGACTCCTGAGCTAAATGGAGCCAGGCCACTGACACCGGCAAAAGCAAACTTTGTTTTCCAGCCACTGGAAACCAAACATCATCCTTTGTGCCACCCACAGCCTCCCGATATCTGGTGTGACGGCAGGGACAGCGTGACATTTCAGTAGAATAACTCATTCTACTGTGAGCTACTGCAAAGCTTCCCATGGCTCACAGTAAAAAGTAAATGCCAGAGGAAGCAAACGACAAAAGGACATTACATACCGAATTATCCTTTTTAGGAAATGGCTAGAGGCATCTCATAGTAACTCTGGGACAGTACCATAAAAATGTCCATTGAAAACTGCCTCAGAGGCCAGCCTAGTGGCATATTGGTTAAGTTTGCATCCTCTGCTTGAGAAGCCCCGGGTTTGCAGATTCAGATCCCAGGTGCAGATCTACACACTGCTCATCAAGCCATGCTGTGGAGTCGTCCCATGTGCAAAATAGAAGACTGGCACAGATGTTAGTGCAGCGATAATGTTCCTCAAGCAAAAAGAGGAAGATTGGCAACAGATGTTAGCTCAGGGCCAATCTTCCTCACCAAAAAAACCCACAAAAAACCAAAAAACCTGCCTCAGTTACATTAGTTATATTAAAATTAAAATTCACAATGTAGACTCTATTAGAAACTTTTACCCTTCTGAGAGAGAGAAGAGATTGAGGAGGCAAAAGAGATTTCATGAATCATAATCTGTTGTTGTTTTTTTAATTTTGGGAAAAGTCAAATATCAATAAGAGAAAGGTCAGGTGCCATGATAAGTTACAAAGTTAATGAATAATGAGGCAAAAAATATACACTCTGTAGCGTAGATGGAGGAGCCAGTGTCAATCACAAAACATAACTTAAAATCTCTCTTGTACTTTTCCCCAGAGCCTCAAAACACGCTCAGATGATTGTGCTGGAACAACTCGGGCTGAGGCCCAGCTTGGAAACTTCTCTGCTATGTGATCGTGGGCAAGCCTCTTCACTGCTCTTAGCCTCTCTTTCTTCACTGGTGAAACGACGGTGATGATGATGATGATGATGATGATGATGATGATGATGATGATACCTGACTCCAAATTTGTTCTTAGATTAAATTAACATATGAGAAAGTGCTTTGTGACATGAAAAGTACCACATAATTCTGAAGTGCTCTTTACTTTTTAGAGGCAATGTGGTGCGAGGGAAGGGCTCCTGGCTCTGCTAATTCTGAGCTGTGTACACTTGTATAAGTCCCGTCAACCCTCTGAGTTGCAGTTCACTCGTCTATAACATGGATGTTATGAGGATCAAAAAGATAGCGTGTGAGATATGGTTTTATAACAAATGTTAGCTATTGTGTGATCATTAGTTTTTGATAATCCTTTTCTTTATCCTATTAGCTTCTTACATCTCCACTCTTTCTCCTTTCTTTACTTTTCCTTAAAGTGTACTCTCCTGTGTCTCAATTTGTTGGGGTTTTTTTTAAGACTTTTTTTTTTGCTTTTTCTCTCCAAAGCCCCCCAGTACATAGTTGTGTATTTTTAGTTGTGGGTCCTTCTAGTTGTGCTCTGTGGGATGCCACCGCAACATGGCCTCATGAGCAGTGCCATGTCCGCGCCCAGGATCCGAACCGGCGAAACCCTGGGCTGCCAAAGTGGAGCGAGCTATCTTAACCACTTGGCCATGGGGTGGCCCCCGTGTCTCAATTTTTCAACACAATGGTCACTCCTTAAATCATTGCAGTTTGAGTTCTACCTCCATCTCTTTACTGAAACAGTTTTCTTCTAATGCTCATTAATCAGCAGGTCCATTGGCATTTGTACAGCACTGTTTCCTTTAAGTTTTTAACATATTCCTAACAATCTCCTTTAAGAGCTATTCTCCTTTGCTTCCACGGTTTGAGATTATCTAAATTCTTTTACTTTTCTAATCATTTTTCTGGGTCTTTTGCTGGCCAGGCTCCTCTTCCTGTCCTCTGAAGGTAGAGAAGGCCCACGGCCTAGTGCTCATTTCTTTGCCCTTTCTTCTTTACTGATTCTCTCCCAGAGATCCCATCCACTCTCAGTGCTTCAGACGCCACATACATCAAGTTCTTCCCAAGTGTCTCTAGCTTTGGCCTTTCTCATTAGCTTTAGTGTCATATCACCAACTCCATGTCTCTTCATCATCCCAAAATCGCTGTTTCTAAAACCAAAGTACTTCACTCATTGCTGCCACATTAAACTCGGTAATAATTCACACTCTATGTACAACATTACTCTTTGGCTCAGTGCCCACGAGTAGTTTTCCACAGTTCAGTACAATGTCCACACTCCTAAGCCTGTCATTCAAGGTCTGTTACAATCTGAGTCCCACTCACGTGTCTAATATTATGGACTGGTGACCCCTCTACAAAACCCCCTCTACTCCCAGTTCTTTCTCAGGAATTTCCAAATAAGCCCAGTGCATTTCCACACCTCATGTGGCTTTGCACACACCATTTCCTCTTCCTTCGAACTTTTCTACTGCCCAGGCCACCCGTTCATGCATTCCATGCAAGTGTCCACGGCTGTCCCATATTTGAGGAGCATGTCCTGCCCTGAACTCCTGCAGCTCTCTCTGAGAAACATGCAGCAGGGAGGCAAAAATCTGAGCTTTAATCTGAACAAAGACATTTTCCAAAGACGCTTGTCGCAGTATAACACAAAAGAGCAAAAGCCTGGCATCAACCCGAATTTCCATTAATAGGTCCAGGTTAAATAAATTATGTTATGTCCATTCATTCAATGGAATATTTGGCAGCCATTAAAAACACTGAAGTAAATCTATAAGCTGATGTTAAAAAATAGTCTCCTGGAGTGTCCTAACCACTTTGGTTTGGCACTGCCTGATTCAACTTGATTTTTGTTCAAATAAACTCTTCAAATTTGTAATATGCCTAAGTTTTTTTTTTAACACTTGATGTCAGAAGAGGGAACTGAAGGAGAGCCCAACAGCCCCCAGGAGCAATGAGCAACCACACACAGGTACCTGTTAAGCTCCTCGAGTTTGCTGTTTTCTTGCTGGCTCTAAAACTCATGGGTAGGTCTTTCTTGGACTCCAGATCCTAGCTCCATGGCTTTTAAAGCTTTCAGACGTCATTTGAGTATTTCTTTTTCAGTACTAGGTCCAGAAACTGGCCAGAGTCAGACTGGATAAAACTTAAAAACCAGACTCGGCTCAGGAATGGACTGGTAGAAACCAGACTGGGTCCAGGATCGGACTGAGTTCAACTTCAACTGGACAGGGTCCAGTGTGAAGCCGCAGGAAAATAAAATTTTGTTTTAAGGCTGAACAAATAGGTTAACCTCATCAAAGATAAACGTGAATTACAGTGGCTACGATGGAGAACTTTTAATCATCTTAGATAAGTTTATCCATTTATGAGGTAGCCTAGAGAAAAAAGGGCCTCGGTCAGACATTCACTATACAAGGTAGAGGGAAAATTATTTTTCTTCTCTACAGTTACTGCTGGCCAGGATGAGAACTGCTGGGACACCCCACTTGCCACAGGGTCTGCAGGCAACATCCTGGGAAAACTGGCAGAAGTTGGCAAAAGGTAAGAATTCTTACAAAAGTCAGCTCTCTCAGAGCTCCGTGGTGCCTGGTTGAGAGAAGAGGGTAAAATTTCACATTGTCGTTTCTTTTACAAATTGGCAGGAAAAAACATTGGTTATAGAACCTTTCTCTCCCAGGGACAGCTATGGTCTTCTTGTTTGTCTCATTTTGTGTCCTGAAAACTTGGCTTGGCAACCACCAGGTTGGCGGCCCCGAAAAGATGGTCAGATAGAAATATGGGTTGCAACCTATTTGTGGCTAGGAGCCTACTGTTGCCAGCTCTCAGGAAAATTTTCTAGAAATACTCTTTCTTTTGGCTATCTTTGGGAGTGGCTCTGGATCTTGGGAAAGTAGTATGTTTTGCATCCTCTTTGAGGACCCTTGCTGTGTCCATGGGGTTGTTCGATACTACCAGGAATAGTTACCGTTTGTCCCAGCTGAAACCAGATAGGATATTCAAAGTGACTTTTTTTTTTTTTTTTTAAGTAGCTCTATGGTCAGAAGTTGGCCCCATTGAAGCTGATATTCAGAGCCTTATAGAAACATTTTTTTAAGGCCTTCTCCCCTAAGCTAAAATGAAGACACATACCCAGAGGGAAAGAAAAATATTCAGACGGCCATTGTGGAAGGATTTACTAAAACATTGCAAAGAAACACAGGTCTAAATATAGAACATAAGACTCTTTCCATCTTAGTGGAAGATTTTCTCCCTGATATAAAGAAGCAAATAAAGGCTAATGTAGTTGGATGGCTGGGTCAGCATCTTGACACTCAGGTTGCAACCCAATTCTTTGAGGAATTAAAAAACAACTGTACTTGTCTAACAAAAAGAGCATTTACAAGAACAGAAGTGTGGCTCTAGAAATAACTCAAACAGCACTTATCCTTCTTACCAACCCCTAAACCTCCCCCATTCATCTCACAAGGCTTGCAAATATTATAAAAGATCTGGATTAAGAAACAAAAGCCCTTCTTGGAGAAACTTACAGCCTCTCTCTGTGCCTTTGTGATATTAATGTTCTATCTGGTCTTCTCTAGAAACCCAGAGCCACTTCTTGAAATCCAAACTTGAGGGAGGTATTCTTATTAGAAAAAAGGAAAGAAAGCCATTTGGGAAATTAGGTGAATGAAAAATCTTAAAAGTCTTTTCTACAAATATTAGTAAAGCTTTAGCCATCTGAGCAGGTAATCTTAACTTATTCTCTCTGACAGAAAAATAATTTAGATCCAACTGCTCTTTCATAAACTAGTCAGTTTTGCATTACTGTACTGTCTCATGGCTAAAATTTTAAAACAAAAGCTGTAAGATCTCCACATCTGTATTATGTCTATGTTTATGTATATATGTTATAGATGTGTAATATTTTTCTACCTCCAGATAGCATTGCCAAAATTAATTGTAAAGAGCTCTATTTAATTTGCTTAGAGACAAATAAGCATTTGTATAAATCAAGTACACCCTCAGAAATATAGAAACTAACCCACATGTTTTCCATGTTCATGTGATCTAGGATAATCTTTGGTAAATAAAAGCTAGATTAAGTTAGCTGTTTTAATTAAAACAGGCATGTTTTTAGAGTTATCAGCACTAAATATAACACTTTTATTCTACCTAGGTTTACTAAAAGTGAAATAAACTCATTATCTCTGTTATAGAATTTGTCAGCAAGAAATATAACTTAAGATAATGTTCAGCTGTTTAATGTCTCATGAAATTTTCATGAGTAATCTAAGCATAATTGTTAAGGAGAAATAAATTAAATAGACGTAAGTAAGATAAAAGTTTATAAATGAATCTTTCAACAATAATTATGCTTTATGGTATGTCTACTTAAAAATAGCTTCCAAAACCTTTTTGGTAACTTAAAACCATAAAGTTATACTGAGATAAGTTAAATGATGGATATTCATTGAGAACCTGGATTATATCCAAATAAGAGAAAGTACTGAAGCATTAATTACTAAACATAGGTTTATCCACTTTTGGCTTCCTTTTACGGAAGAACTAGAGATATTCAAGTCTAGCAGTGCACAAGTTTGTGCCACATTGTAAAAGTTACTATGAGGAAGAATATACTTCTAGAAATTGTGAAATATATTTATAAATTTGCAAATCCACAGAATGCTGGTGTAACAGTCCACAATTGCTTACTTCTTAGTTTTCACCAGGAATAAAGGATTCTAATTGTTAATAATTCTAATCAACATACATAATTAAAAATACTTAGAAATAACGAGGGTGAAAGATAGGTCAGGAATGTAGAATGGCTGGTTGTTCCAAAAGGAGGAAGAGAAAAAAACAGGACAAGACCTGAGTGGACTTTTAAAAAGTTGTAGAACGTTTGTGGAAAAGGAATCTCAGAAAAGGAATTTTACATATGGTCAAGCTAGCTAAAATTGGAATGGATTTATTCAAATTTTTAAAGAATGAGTTTTAATATTAAAAGTACACTAGTGAAAAATTACACTTTTGTTTTCTGTTTGTTAAAAGGACAAAATTTTCTTGGACTATTGGTCTGCTCTTGATAAAAGACTGTGAAAGGTGCTTTTTAATCTTTCGGGTAATCTACTTGGGAAGTAAAGATTTTGTGTCTTACTGTGCTTCACGCTGTCTTTATCAGGTCTTTGATTACTTAAGAAAACCCAATCTTCTCAATATTAAAAGAGCTAAGTTTTGTTCACAACTATGTAACCTTCAGTATTTGCCTTTAAAATCTACTGTCACTTTAATTAAACAGATAATTATTATTTCATAATGACCTGAGATCTTATTTAGTAACATGTTCAAGCCTTTTGACATTTTGACAACTTCCCAAAATCAAATTCTAAGCACAGTCTTTTTGACCTCAAGTAACTTTGAGATCTCCCAGAGGACCTCTAGAAAATCTCAAAGAATTTGTTTCTCACCTTGTAAAAGAGAAATGTTAAACTATTTAGGTTTATTTAGTATGTTAAATTATGTGAGAAGCATTGTTAAATAAGAAGCGGTGATAAAACTTCGTAAGCTATATGAGTATGGATATTTGGTACTATTATAGGTATTCGAGAAATCGAGGTTCCTGGGCCTGTCAGGAAGTGACCTTCCTTCCTTACCTCGTAAGGCTGCAGGGAACCCTGTTTAAAGTTTCTAGAAATTTGTCTATACTCTTATTGTCCAATTATTATCCTAAATTATTGCATGCCACAGAAATAATTATATTTCCTTATAAAATGAACTATCAGCGGATCTTTAACTATGGCTATTTTTTAAGTCTCTTTGTCATTTACAGGCAATTCTTGTTTTACTTTGATGCTCACGCAAATGCGCTTCATCTTCATAGAGATTCAGGGAAAGAACTCTGACAAGTACTCTAGAATACAGATTTCAGATAACTTTAAGATCATAAAATTGAACTGGGTAAGAATTTCCAGAACTAATGGAAAAATAAGATTCAAGCAGCACAAGTATTAATAATATGAGATTGAGTGGACCCTGAAGATGATTATAATTTTTTTTACAACCTTTTCCTATTTTGCTGTTTCCATAATGTTTTATTTTTCCAGATTTAAGGAAACATTTTCCTCTTAAGCTATCTATGATTTACAGTAATTTTATAAAGTATATCTCTGTAAACAGAATTAAAACATTTACTTTTTCTCTCTATCTGTTCTCTCCAGAATTCGGAAAATTATTGAGTATTCTTATTTTCATGGCAATATATTATTTGCATAAGTTCAGTAAGAAACTGTTCTCCTTATAACAGGACACAATTGGAAACATTGGCTATATTACCAATGCTTTGATTAGAATGTCATATTCAATAATATACATAAAATCAGATATAACCAGACAGTTTTAATGGACTAACGTTGACTTTATGGAGCCAATAAAGTTCCTTACAAAAACCGGCCTGGTATCTTGCTTGCAGGGTTCCCAGCAGCCTTACCAGGTAAGTAAGGAAGGGAACTTCATGGCAGACCCAAGAACCTCAAGATATCTTGAGAACCTCAAGAAGAGAGAGGAATTCACTCAAATCTATGGCAAAGTCTGATGATGAGTTCTTGGCCTGGCTTCTTAGTCTAGAGAGGCTTTTGTTCCCATTAATTTTTTTTATTGTGGCCATAATAGCTTATAACATAGTGAGATTTCAGTTGTACATTATTGTTTGTCATACATTATATAAATATGTCTCTTCACTCCTTGTGCCCACCCTCCACCTTCCTTCCCCTGGTAACCACTAACTTATTCTCTTTGTCTGTAAGTTTGTTTATGTTCCACACATAAGTGAAATCATATGGTGTTTGTCTTTCTCTATCTGGCTTATTTCGCTTAACATGATGCCCTCAAAGTTCATCCATGTCATTGCTAATGGGACGATTTTGTCTTTTTTTATAGCTGAGTAGTATTCCGTGTGTGTGTGTGTGTGTGTATATATATATATATATATATACATATATATATATATATACCACATCTTATTTCTCCAATCATCCATCAATGAGCACTTGGGTTGCTTCTACATCTTGGCTATTGTGAATAATGCTGCAATGAACATAGGGGTGCATAAGTCTCTTTGAGTTGTTGATTTCCAGTCCTTTGGGTAAATGACCAGTAGTGGGATAGCTGGGTCATATGGTATTTCTACTTTTAATTTTTTGAGAAATCTCCATACTGTTTTCCACAGTGGCTGCACCAGTTTGCATTCACACCGGCAGAGGATGAGGGTTCCCTTTTCTCCACAAACTCTCCAGCATTTGTTGGTTTTTGTCTTGGTGATTACAGCCATTCTAACGCGTGTAAGATGGTATCTAAGTGTAGTTTTGATTTGCATTTCCCTGACGATTAGTGATGTTGAGCATATTTTCATTTGCCTACTGGCCATCTGTATGTCTTCTTTGGAAAAATGTGTGTTCATATCTTCTGCCCACTTTTTGATTGAGTTATTTGTTTTTTTGTAATTCATTTCTGTGAGCTCTGTATATATTATGGAGATTAATCTCTTATTGGATATATGATTTGCAAATATTTTCTCTCAGTTCACAGGTTCTTTTTTCATTTTGATCCTGGTTTCCTTTGCCTTTAGAAGCTCTTTAGTCTGATGAAGTCCCACTTGTTTATTTTTCTCTTGTTTCCCTCATCTGAGTAGACATGGTATTCGAAAAGATACTTTTACATCTGATGTCAAGTACGAGTGTACTGCCTATATTCTCTTCCAGAAGTTTTATGGTTTCAGGTCTTATCTTCAAGTCTTTGGTCCATTTTGAGTCTTTTTTTGCGCATGGGGAAAGATATTGGTCTACTTTCATTCTTTTACATGTGGCTGTTCAGTTTTACCAGCACCATTTATTTAAGAGGCTTTCCTTACTCCAGTGTATGTTCTCGGCTCCCTTGTCAAAGATTAGCTGTCCATAGATGTGTGGTTTTATTTCTGGGCTTTCAATTCTGTTCCATCAATCTGTGTGTCTTTTCTTGAAACAGTGCCATGATGTTTTGTTTACTATAGCTTTGTAATATATTTTGAAGTCAGGGATTGCAATGCCTACAGTTTTGTTCTTGTTTTTCAGTCTTGCTTTGGCTATTCGGGGTCTTTGTTGCCCCAGATGAATTTTAAGATTCTTTGTTCTATTTCTGTGAAGACTGTCATTAGGATTCTTATTGGGATTGCATTGAATCTGTAGAGTGCTTTAGGTAGTACGGACATTTTAACTGTTTATTCTTCCAATCCATGTGCATGGAATGTCTTTCATTTCCTTTATGTTATTAGCAATCTCTTTCAGTAATGTCTTATCGTTTTCTTTGTATAGGTCTTTCACCTCCTTGGTAAAATTTATTCCTAGATATTTTATTCTTTTTGTTGCAATTGTAAATGGAATTGTATTCTTGAGTTCTTGTTCTGTTAGTTTGCTATTTGAGTGTAGAAATGCTACTGATTTTTGTAAGTTGACTTTGTACCCTGCAACTTTGCTGTAGTTGTTCATTATTTCTAATACTTTCCTGATGGATTCTTTAGGGTTTTCTATATATAAAATTCGAACTGACTTTGCCCAAATAAACTCTTAAAATTAAAAAACAAAAAATGTCTCCTAGATATAAATAAAAAATGCAAAGTGTCAAAGGTCTTTACGGTATGTCTTATTTGTTTGAAAAAGGAAAGAGGTAATCTACACATACATTCTCATGTGGGGATATGTCGTAGTGTACCCAG
Organism: Equus caballus; assembly: GCF_041296265.1. Classification (NCBI taxonomy): domain Eukaryota; kingdom Metazoa; phylum Chordata; class Mammalia; order Perissodactyla; family Equidae; genus Equus; species Equus caballus. The sequence goes on along the minus strand of NC_091689.1, from coordinate 669,821 downwards.
AAGGGATCCTGAGAAACTCAAAAACTGTCACCTCTTGGGAAGGGGACTGGGAGTCACCAGAAAGAGGGTGATACTTTTAACTCCACACACTTTTGTATTATTTGAGTGGTTACCGTAGGTGTTTTGCAATTAAAATAACTACATAAAACCAAAGGAATATGTACAACAAATGGAAAAAAGGTGAAGAACACACATTTTGCACCTACCATTTACTAGCTATGTGGCTTTGGACATGTCACTTAAATTTCAACAAACTAGGATGTACAGCATTATTTGCATAAGATTTAATAAAATTAATGATGATGGTTCATGGCAAATCTAGGAAATAGCAACAAGAATTTTATCTTTTGTAAAATACAGTGAAAAGGTAGATTCTGGAGAAAATTATTGTTATAATTTGGTAACACCCTGCGAAAGACATACTGCTCTTTGCAAACAAGATAGTGAAATGAAAAGAGAGCACACAGGACCCAGGCCTGTCCCCCTCTAGCACACAGCTCTGTCTAGAGTTCCAGCAATTGCTATCAGTCTGACCTGGGAATGAAAATGGAATGGATGCACCTTTCTCTTGCTTAAACATGGGGATGAGTGTCAGCAGGACCAGGGTTCCGGGTGGTCTTTCTTTACCTGCTGCCCCTGCCATGTGCTCATCCATACTGAGCAGGAGCTCCCAGGCAGCTGGCTGGATGTCCCCATACATCTCCTCCGTCAGAATTGGTGCTGCCTTGATTAGCAGAGATAAAGGAGCAGGCGACAGGCTCATCACCTGGGGAAGGATGGAAATCACATCTTAAAATCTTTGAAGACACTGATTGCTGCACTCCTCCTGACACTTGAGTGTCGTTTCCCCTCTCTGCTTTCCTTAAGTGACCTTAAAATACTTTCTAAAATGGGAGCGTACTCACTGGTATGGTGTATAATAAGCTTTATACCTCATTAGCTGATGCATAATTAGAAAAAAATCACACAAATTTTATGAGGCTTTCACCACAAAAACTGCTCTGCAACCACCTGAGGAAAAAAACCATAGAATAAGTACAGCTCTATGAGAAAAGAAAGACTCCAGCCAATAATGTTTGTACTGAAAGTCGTGACCGAATTCCCAAGCATTCTGTTCTCCTTCCTATTAGGAGCTGACTTCCCTGGAAACTGAGCAGCCTGTGATTTATAAAGGAGTTCCATTTAGAAAGTTAGCTTTCTACACCAGTGAACTTAGATGGCATTTTCCCTTTGAAACATTATACGTTGTGGTTATTGCCCCAGACTGGCTCACAAAGTCCTATTTAATCCATTATTTCAGATAATTTAGGTGATAAATGTAGGCTCTGGACAAGTCGGCCTTTAACCATCATTTTAAACACTTCACAGGAAAACACGAAAAGCTTTTCTTTTTTTTCTGGGGAAATGGATTATGATTTAGAGCTTAGGTTGTAATAACAATACAACAATGTGTCAAGCGCTGGACAAGTCGGTAAGTGTACTATCTCTTTATTTCCATGCAATAGTCTTTTGAGGTGCGTCTAGTGTTAAAATCCCCATCTCAGAGATGAGGCAAGTAAGACCAAGAGGAGTTAAGTAACTTGCCCAAGGTCCCAGAGCTGGGGCAGCAGATGTGAGATTCAAACCCAGAACGTCCTATTCTGAGAATGGTGAGCGCCCGACCACACACTGGTAGAAAATCAGCTCCATTGGAGGGGGGCGAGTGGGAAGGGTCATGGTTCTGGCTTAACTCCCCAAGCCTTGCCTCTTTGGAAGCTGGCAGTCTAGCAAGAAGGGATTCTTTCCCTTGAACACTGGGTGGCACTCTTACCCACCAATTAAAGTGGGCTTTACACCAACACTGCCAACTGGCATTGTATGTCTCAAACAGAAGTAAACGGATATCCGGAGCCCCCTCCCTATCATGGCTCCAGGAATGGTTCTGACCCAGTTGTCAGTACCTGCAGTCTGATGTATTTCAACATCCCAGAGTCCTTTTTCCCTTCCAGGTTGGCGTCTGAAACCCTCTTCTTCAGAGAAGGCGTCCTCAAGCATGACTTGTCTGAGCACTGAAAAGAAGATGAGATATGTGATGGAGAGGATGGTGCTCTCTCAAAAGCCAACAGTGCTGCTTTCCCCCCAGTTCTCCAAACAACCATCTTCTTCTAACGGGAGCGATGATTTAAGGCCTTTTCAAGGGCTCAGACTCTCTGAAAGTGATAAAAGCTGTTACTTTGTAACAAAAAGGAAGCTTAGAGATATTTAGCAACAAACTCCTCTTTTACCACTGAGGAAACTTGAGATCAGAGAGGTGGAGTAACTTGACTGAATTGCAAAGCTGTTTATCAGCAGAATAAGAAAAGGACACAGATCTCTTGACTTCCGTTCAGGGCTGATTATATTCCACCCAGCTGTTAAGAACACAAATCTTTTAAAAATATTAATTCAGCTAAAATCCATTTTATCTAATAGTCCCTTTACAGGGTTGGATGTTACAAGTTGACCATTTGGTTATGGAAAAAAGAATATTTAATAAAGGAATGTTAGGAAGTTGAAGATAAAAGACTCATCAAGGAAATATGTGTTCATAGCATCCGTCATCCAGGCTGAGTTGTATAGGTAAGATGGTTTCTTTAAAAAAAAAAAAACGCATAAAAAGAAAAACAAAAAAACATACTCATCTGTTGGAGGCAGCAGCTCTTCCTTCCAAGTGTCCCCTCAGCCAGGGTCCAGGACAGCCTAACTCCCGAACATAAGCACAGAGGAGACGTATTCTCCCCTGCCTCCCTAAACGCCCGGGAATGGGGTGGACAAAGCAGCTGGGAGAAGGGCCGCTCCTCAGGGTGACAGGCCCTTGTTTATGTATCCTGAGTCCTGATTCCTCCTCTTTCTGCACTGCAGGCTGTGCAAGGAGGGACTCCATCCCTTTGCACAGAATAAGTGCTCATCTGTGTCTCGAGAGCCATGTCAATGAAATGCTTTCTCCTTCAATGCCAAAGGAAAAAGACTGAACTCCTTAAGAATTTTTGAACAGAGTTTCACAGTATTACAGATGGAGATATCTGAAAGAAAAGGCAAATCTAAAAGCACAAGCACCTACCAAGAGCGTCTTTCAAAACTCTGACAAAGACCCAAGACAATGCATCTGTTATGTGACTAGTGGGGAATGAGCCTTTTAAAGGATCTACTTGGAAGCAATGAATCAGAGCTCTTGCTGTGTTTTCTAAAGACAAAAACATGGAGGTACGCACTTAGGAACCCATCACTTGGCCAGAGAAATCCCGCATTGCTTTTTTTTTTTTTTCTGTGAATGTAAAGCAATATACAACATAAGTAACATGCCTATTTTATATAATTTGAAAACTATTCTAAAATCATATATGGCAGTCATTTTCTATACAATTGTAGGGATGTGCCTGACTTCCTTTTAAAATGTCAAGTTATTTAGAAAATGGTATCTCTCTTTTACCCTTTCTATTTATAAAACAACACATGCAAATTGAAGAATATCTGGAAAATACAGAAAAACTGGGAATAAAACAAAAATTCCTATAATCCTCAACCCAGTGATGGTCATTATTTGGTTCTTTTCAGCCTTTTTTTTCCCATATACATCATAGCAAAACCGTGAGGATGTTATGTATGTGACACACAATTTTAAACAATCCATTTCACTATGACCTTATAATGAATATTTCCCCAGCTCATTACAATTATTTTAAAATATGACTTTTGAATTTTATAAATATTTTACCCATTCTCCTTTGGCTGGACATTTTGTCTTTTTCAGAGTTACTTTTGAACAATACTTCTTAATTAAATTATAGGTTTATTAACCAGGCAGATACAGGAAAATACTCAGCTTAGAAGGAACAGGATGGATATTTATATTTGCCTCTGAAACTCTGGGAGATGTCGGGTTCTGGTTAATTCTGTCTACTGGGGACAGAAGGTGTAAGTCACGCTTCTCAGATATCAACTATTTAATATCCTGGCGTGCTTCTTAAGGAAACCTCATGATAATTAGGATGCTTATTTTAGTGGAAAAGAAGGGAATTGGAAGGGCTTTCACACTAGGTGATGGGCTAGTCAATCTTCTTGAGTGACGTGTTCAGGCTGGAAAGATAGATACTAAATACGGGTACACGTGTGATGGGCACTTGTGTACACTATGTGAAAGTCCTAAAGTCCGTCTACTGGTATGATCTTAACTCATACTAACAAGGCTATCGGTGGCTGCTTTTTGCTTTGGTAACTTGATATAAAACTTGGCTAGAAGAGAGCTAGGAACTGGATGGGGTAGGAGGCTAGTTCTGAAGGCATCTATTGGTTATTAAGGGTTTTTGCAAGAGTAAGGAATTTCACTGGACTAGGAGATGCACATAGTCGTTGGAATTACACATCAGGCTGGGACCTGTAAGGAAACCCAGGACCAAAGAACAGAACGTTTCACTAACAGAGGACATCATTTATTGTTGAGGCAGTCTACCACAGGGAGCTGTGATGGAGGGGAGGCAGCTACACAGCCCCAAGAGCTGTCAAGGATACTGGGACATGCTTGCTATGGCATGGTACAGAACTTGGACTACCGTCATTTTCTTCTCTGTATGCATAGAAGAATACTGAATACTGACTTTGACTTCTCTCCTCATCCTGACCACTACTAATTAAATTTGTAATGCAAACCCAATCATTTGACTGGCTAGGGATTTATCATTTGTGGTGTTTGGATCAAAAAGAAGAGAAGTGGGCCCACCAAATTCCCATCCTGGGAAAAATCAAGACCTAGGGCCTGATCTGGCCTTACAGCAGTGTTGCCCAGAGCTTTAGAAAAACGTCGGTCCTGCAACAAATCCACTGGCCTCTTGCCATTTGCATTGGCTTCATGAAATTCACCAACTCCATGCCCTTTCTTTGCTGGGCACATATCATCTTCTACCCTCTTCTCCTTTCTGGCTGAAAGGAAAAAAGTTATTTTATCTACTTCTTTTTTTATCAGCAAGCACTAATTGGACAGTTACTCAGTTTGGAACAGAGCATTGGACAAGGTAGAGGTATATAGGAAAAATCAAATAATTCTTTGGTGAAGGTGATTATATAAATAATGATGACTTATAAAAACCCCTCAAGTTTGGAAACGCTCTAAAATAGACTAACAGAATGTACAGTGAGTCTGCGAGCTTTGAGGTGCAGATTAGCAGGTTGATCAGAGTTAGATGGGTTACAAAACGTACTGGCTGCCATAAATACATTCTGCCATGAAAACCAATTAAACAGGAAATAGGAATGAAATAGCGATTGCTCATAAGCCTCAATTTTCGTCAGAATCACTGCTTTTACTCTTGATTTATTGCCTGCTCTGTTTTTGTTTTGGCTCTGGAAATGTGAGCATTGCTCATTTATGTGACAGATTCAGAGCAGGCAAATGGAAACATTGTGAGAGAAAAAAAGAGCTTAAGCAAGAGGCTGGCATTTTGGAAAGAAGGTGTTTATCACGGAAGATTCAGTACATCTTTTCAGCTCTCCACCTGCATGGTTCGTTGAAATGTGTTAAGGTTAGAGGACGTGTATTCTTGCTTTACCTTCTCTCTCCCTTTCAGAAATGTGAGCAGCGCAGAAGGTTGGCAAGCCCTTTCTACGGCTTCAGGCTAGTGTCCTGCTTTGGCCGGAGGTGAAAGGCACTCACAAAACACCCTAGAACTACACAGCCCACTCAGCCACTCAATATTTACTGTCCTTCTACTGTCAGTGAGGTACTCTGCTAGTTATCACACAGATACAAAATGTTAAGACTGTTTCCATTTCAAGAAGTTGATAATTAATTGGCAGAGGAGAAACAGGCATTTAAATAGGCTCATTCTGCAGGCAGAGTGATCTTAAAACCTCTCAGTGCTTGTCACTACTCATAGGATAAAGTCTAAAACGCTGCCACGACCTGGGAGACCCTACGTGATCTCATCTCTATCTGCCCGTGCAGCCTTTTCATGCACCACGGTCCTCTGTGCTCCAGCCATGGTCCTTCGTCCTCACCTCTTCTCTCTGGTTGGAAAACTCCATATCCAATTAACAGGCATGCATCCTTCAGTCCAAGCTCATCTGTCACTTTACTGAAGAGGCTGTCTTACTCCCCCCAGCAAGTCAAAACCTCATCCATCAGCTTTCTCAACATGGTGCACTTAACACTGTTAAAATTTTACATCAATTTGGGGGTTTATTTGATTACATACTGTCTTTCCAACTAGACCGTGCGCATCATATGAGAGCAGGGACCATATCTCTTTTGTCCAGCATTATACCCAGCACATGGTATGAATGCAGCATGGTCCACAGGTTCTTTAAAACTTTGATGAATGGGTAAATGGATGGATAGATGAATTAATGAGTGAAGAATGAGAAAAGCACAAGTAAAGCAGTACTGCAATTTTGAGGAAGGAGGGAGGGAAAACGACATTAATCATCCACCTGCAGTATGCCCTGTGGTGACAACGAGGGAGATCAGAACAGGCCTCAGGGAGGAGGTGGCACTTGCGTTGGACCTTGACGGATGTCTGGCTTTGGTCATGTATGGATTACGGGTGAGTGCACAGGTGGAGCAAAGGTGAGAAATCTCAGTGTGTACGCAAAACAATAGGCATTAATTAGGTGCATTTTTGCAACTTCCAACATAAATGGTTTTTTCCTAAAGCTAAGGTAGTTTTTATAGGAAGGAGAACTTACCTAAATGAAAATAGGTTTTATTTATTTTTTTTATATATTTTTTGTTTTTGTTTCTTTTTTTTTTGGAGGAAGATTAGCCCTCAGCTAACTACTGCCGGTCCTCCTCTTTTTGCTGAGGAAGCCTGGCTCTGAGCTAACATCCATGCCCATCTTCCTCTAGTTTATACGTGGGATGCCTACCACAGCATGGCTGCCAAGCAGTGCCATGTCCGCACCCGGGATCCGAACCAGTGGACCCCGGGCCGCCGAGAAGCGGAACGTGCGAACTTAACCGCTGCGCCACCGGGCCGGCCCAAAATAGGTTTTATTTTTAATGTAGTGTCACTTACATTTGAGATATATATGTGTATAGACATGTATATGTGCCCACACAAACCATGCATACCCACACATACACATGCCTGTATTTTTCCTTTCACGTCATCATTTAGCAGTTCATGCAGCTTATTTATTACCCACATGGATCTATTCCCCACCTGATTTTCCCTCAGAACTTCTGTAGTTTGAATACAACGAGCAGCAATAAAGTCTAGTTTAAGAAGCCCTGACTTTGATATTCCATTTTTCTAAACTAAAGTCTGGTTGAATACGTTATAGATGTGAAGGTAGACAATCCCATCTTTCTGAGCCTCGATTTTTCATCTGTAAAATGTGGAGAACAGTATCTCCTGCAGAAGGTTTGTAAGACTCAAAAAGCACTTTGTCAATGATATAACCCGCCTTATACCCTCACACATGTGCTTCGAAAAAAATACTAAAACATCACATCCCAGGAGACAAATTAGCACACTTACAACATGCACGAGATACATTTTTTTTCCTTTAGGATGTCTTATATTATCCAAAATTTCTTCAATGAACCTGTATTACTTTCATAATAAAAATTTTGCAATTAAAAAAAAAATCCCTTTGCAAATCCTAAAGCATTACAAATTGCTACACAACTCAACTGTGCATTTTTTGCTATTGCTCATATTTTCTAGTTGTTTAATTCGTATTTTATTGCCATCCCTCCACCCAAACGTAACTTGCAAACTCTTTAGTAAAAAGATTCCTTTGTTATTTTTTATTTCTCCCAGAAATTGTGCCAACAGCAGGCGCACCATGAATGTGCATTGAAATGAATAGTATTATATAAAAAACTCTTTGCAGAACCACTTGTGAGAAGCGGCTGAAGGGGCAGCCAGCAGCACTTAGGCAGTCTTGGCCATCATGTCTGTTCAGGGGCAGGTGGGTATCTCAGGGCTTCCAGGGCAGGAGCACGACAGCCCTGGCTCCTGCCTTCATCTTCCACTAGCTCAGCTGCTCAGCATAGTTGTCAGGAAAGTGCAGCCGAAGGCTTAGAAGATGCAATAGTTTCTTGGAGGAGTGTCCTTTAGTCTAATTGGAACTAGATTACTCTATTACTTATCTCTGAACAGTCAGGCCATTTATTACTTGTTTCTTAATACATAACTGTATCAGTTTTCTATTACTGCTGTAACAAATTATCACAACCTTCCTGGTGTAAAGCAGCACAAATTTATTATTTTACAGTTCTGGAGGTCAGAAGTCTAAAACTGATTGGCAGCGCTCCTGGAGACTCTAGAGAATCATCCATTTCCTTGGATTTTCCAGCTTCCAGAGGCTGCCAGCATTCCTTGGCTCATAGCCTTGTACCTCTCTGACCTCTGCTTCTGTTGTCATATCTTCTCTGCCTCTGACTCTCCTCTCTCTTTTCTCACTTATAAGAACCCTAATGATTACATCGGGCTCACCTAGATAATCCAGGATAATCCCCCCATTATAAGGTTCTTAACTTATTCACATGGGCAAAATCCCTTTGGCCACATGAGGCAATCTATTCACAGGTTCCAGGGACTAGAATGTGGACATCTTGGGGGAGGAGAGCATTATTCCGCCTACCACGGTAACCTACCCATCACTACCACCTCCACAAATTCATTATTTGTTCACAGACATAAGACAAAACCTGAGAAAAGATTCCATGTTTGCTCACGGACATGAAGACAAAGCATTTGTCTTTCCTGCACGTATCTTCTGTCTTTGCTCAAAACAACACAGATCCATAGCCTGGTTTATTCAACTGCAGGGGCCTGAAATTTGTATTTCCAGAGAAAAGACTGTTAGGACACCATTAGTACATTGTCAGGTGGGCATTTTCTCACCTCCTTCTGTTTCTTGCCCCGGAGAGCCACGTTGCCGATGTTGCTGCTCTCCCGGAGGGCATCCACAGTGTCGCCGTAGAGAAGCTTGATGGCCCTGACCAGCCGGGCGCAGGAGCGGCTGTGGTACAGGTAGCAGTGTGGGTGGCAGTAGTCAACATGCGTGCAGATGAAGCTCTGCTGATTGCACAGCAAGATCATGACCTGGAACAGAGACATCACAGAGACTCAACTAGGCAACCAAAGGACAGAAAAATCATGGACATTTATGTCCGGTGGAAGATGGAAAGTCAGAATGTCAACTTTCCTTGCTGGGTCTTGAAACCACAGTGATTCAGTAACTCCCACAAAAGAACAGAGTTACAAGCCTTCATGTACTTGGCTTCTTTGGCTCCCTCCATTTACACTTGATAGAAAGATCTTTTTGAAAGAATAAAGGTTAAGTGATCTTCAAAAACTTAAAGCAATTGTTGGGGAGCGTATGACTTCCAAATATTTTCAAATCAAGATTCTGAACTTAAAACACTATTTTTTCAGCTCTTATGTTGTGGAAAGAGCCAGAGAGAAGAGCAGAAACTGGTAAGTTCTGTCCCAAAGGATTTGGCTGGTCTTGGCAGCTGTGGGATGTCTTCAACTGCAGCCCACATACATAGACCTTCAGGATGTTTCTACATCTTCCACCCTGGCCTATAACCTTCAACTGGGCCTTGAACCCCACTGTAGAGCCCATTTCCTCTCCTTACAAACTAATTTTTTCTCTGGCTTTTGAGCCATTTTAGTTCTTCATTTGTAGCTTGATCTGGCTCAAATCCTCACATCTTCTAGACTTCTCAGGAATGATTCCAGAAAAGAACTCAGTTGATTTAAAGGATATGGTTATTTTAAGGTAAGGAATGAAGGCCCTTGAGTTTGTAACTTCCTAAGTTGCCTTCCTAAAAAGGGAGTAGCATTCCTAGAGCCACAAAGTTAGTCAAACACATATAGGGTAACCTTCCGAATGGTCCATCCTTCATGAAACTAGTTCCCACCCCAACCCCTAATCTTTTGAGAGACTGTATGCCATACTGGATGGAGAACATAAGTAAGTCTACATGGCAGGGTCAAGTAAACCTGCCAGGCAGGGCTGCCACACATTTCCTTAGGAATGAGAGGCCTGGCTTACTCTGAGACGAAGATAAAGAACAATACAATCAATTCCATACCGCTGTCAAACTCAGCTAACAATACCTCATACTCTTCAAGGTTTTCTAAAAAGTGTAAGTGTCGTCTGAGCAGTAAATCTCTCTCAAGATTTCCTGAATATCTTTGATATTCCTGTTTATACTGGTAAACAGGGCACATGTTTCCCTTGTTATTCTCAAATCTGGCTGCTCAAGAGAAACACCAAGAAAGCTTAACAAAAAACAAACAAGCAAACATAAAATGAGCATTTTACTGGACTTTTGTTCAGGAGATTCTGATTTAGTATGTCTAGGATGGACGTGGAAGTAACTTAGAAATCTATAATTTTAAAATCCTACCTGGGGCTGTCCCTTTGGTAGACTTAGTTCTAAGATGGTCCCCAATGATCCCACCTCCTGGTATTTACGCCTTTGTGAAACGTCCTCCTGTTGAGTAAGGGGTGGCCTAGTGACTTACTTCTAACCAACAGAATGAAGGTGATGGCATGACGCTTCCATGATTGGGTTCTATAAGATAGTGACATCTCCCTTTTAGCAAAGTCTCTCCTTTCCTGGCTTTGATGAAGCAAGCTGCCATGTTGGAAAGGCCCGCATGGCAAGGAGATGAGAGTGGCCTCTGGCCAGCATCCCTTGAGGAACTGAAATTCTGCCAACAACCACATGAGCTTGGAAGCAAATCCTTTTCCGGTCAAGCAAAAGCCTGCAGATAAGACCCGAGCCCTGGACGATACTTTGATCATAGTCTTGTGAGAATCCCTGAAGCAGAGGATCCAGTCAAGCTGTGCCAAGATTCCTGACTCACAAAAACTGTAAGATAATTAATGTGCGTTGTTTTTAACACACATATATATAGTCATGTGTTTTTCTAAATATATATATATATTTGAGTGCATGGGATAGCATTTAACAGTGAGGCAGTCAGGACCTGAAGGGCGTGATATGGAGAGAAAGGGCGTTCACTGAGGTGAGTAAAACGTGAGCACAGGCCCATTTCCCCTTGAGGCATTGCTACTTCTTAAGCATACGTAGCCAGGAGCCAGGCAGAGCTTTAGGGAAGCTCATGGGGCTGGAAGATAAAAATTAGAGTTCAAAATTACCAAACGAGCGAAGAACTGAGTGGCCAAGATACTGTAGATTAAGAGAATGTACAGGGAGATTCAGAGAAGTGAGACCGACACTGGGAGAGACTGTCTCCCCTTCTAGGAATTTGCTGATTAAGTAGCCAGGAAGCCAAGCAGAAACCAGTTTATAAGCAGAGTGGAGGTTTTGGCAATTTCACTGTGATGGCGAAACAAAATTGGAGTTTCTGACCTGTCAAGAACGAGGGACCCTAGGACATACCCCAGAGTCTCCCTGGGAACCTCGGAGGGCTCCATACTAGGAAGTATGTGGGTAGGAGGGGGGTCTAGAAAGAGTGCAAGTCAAGTCAGCTTAGTCCCTGATTCAACTGACATGATCTGCTTTGCTGTCTGCCAGAGGACAGGGTATCGTCTCTGGAGAGAGAACATCATCTGGAGTCTCTATAATTTTTAAAAATTAGTAAACTTTGTTTTAGAGCAGTTTTAGGTTCACAGCAAAATTGAACAGAAATTAGAGAGTTCCCATATACTCCTTGCCCCCACACACGCATAGCCTTCCCTATTATCCGTGAGAGTGGTACATTTGTTACAGTCAATGAACCTACACTGACACATCATTATCACTCAGAGTCCATAGTCTACATGAGGGTTCACTCTTGGTGTTGTAAGTTCTGTGGGTTTCAATAGACGTATAATGAAATGAACGTCTACCATTGTGCCGCTAAAATTTTTCATCCACCATGTTTGTAGTCAATGAAATTACCAGGCATGTTAAGGAGAAAAACCAAGAGAAGTAAAAACAATAGACTCATATATTGGAATTACTAGCCTTGGACTCTAAAATATCTGTGATCAATTATGATCACAACGGAAATTTTAAAATATTTTATCTGAGTGATAATGAACGTTTGATGTGTCAAACCTTGTGTGATACCGCTAAAGCTGTCCCTAGAGAACAGTTATAGGTTTAAATGAATATGTTAGTAACGTGGCTGAAAATCAATGATTTGTGTATCCATATCTTTCTAGATAGGAAAGAAAGCAAATTAGGCTCAAAGAAGGTCAAAGGAAGAAATAAAGATAATAGCAGAAATTAATGAAACAAAAATCAAAGATTCCAAAAAAAGACAAAACCAAAAGCAGGTTCTTTGACTAATAAAATTGACAAACGTCTAGCAAGACTGATCAAAAACCAAGAGAGAAAAGACATAACCTACAATACCAGAAATGATAAAGGTACATCACTATAGATCTTACAGAATTTAAAATGATCTTAAGAGAATATTATAAACATCTTTTTGCTAATAAATGTGAATATTTGGATTAAATTGAAAAATTCCTAGGGAAAAAATCAATTTACCCAAACTGCTCCCAAAAGAAAAAGAAAATCTCAATGGTCTTAATTGCACTGCATAAGTTAAATCTGTAATTAAAAACCTTCCTACAAGGAAATTTTTATGTCTAGAACATTTCACCTGTGATTTCCTCTAAATATTTAAAGAAGAAATATCACTGGTCTTACACAAACACTTCCAGAGTGCTTGTGTGTAGAACACTACACAGAAAAGTAAACAGCACTATTGAGGGAAATTTAAGAGGTCCTAAATAAGTGGAGGGATATAAATTAATGGAAATGGAAAGATCATTTTATACATTGGAAGACTCAATATAATAAAGATTTCAATTCATCAATTTTAAATGATCTTTATATTCAATGTAAGGCTTTTTTGGAAGCTTTTTTTGATGGAAATTGAGAAGGTAATTCTAAATGAAAATGAATCTAGCCAAGAGTCGACCAGGCCATCCTGAAAAAGAACAAAGTTGGGAGACTTACACTTACGTGAGCAAAAGAAACCTGATGCGACAGAGTACACAGTATATGATGCTAATTATACACATTTCAAAAACAGACAAAACTAATCTATGGTGTTGGAAGTATGGCGGTTCCTGTTAGGGGAGGGCAGTGACGATAAGGGGCCTGGATACGGTTTCTAAGGTATTAATGTTCTTCCTGACTTGGTGATGGTTACACAGATGTGTTCACTTTGTGAAAATTTATTGAGCTTTTGCGTGTTTTTCAACATGTAAGTTGGACTTCGCTAAAAAGTTTTCTTTAAAAGCAGCCGCCTCAGGGATTCTCAAAATCAGCCAGCTTTGGGAACCACTTCCATAGTGAGAGCACAGCGCTGTAAACTTTCAGGGGCATCACGCCCAGTCAGCCATTATCTGACTCTACCAACAAGTCAGAGGGAAATCAGAAGAGATGGTGACAATTCGTATCTAAGATCAGTAACATAGCTGGCAGGACCCTGCCAATTGTGGATCTGATGTCATGTTTCCGTATCCTTCACCTTCTGTCTTCATGCCCAGCTCAAACCTTGAACTCTAACTATGCCTGCAGTTTCCCTGGGATCCCCTCCTGCCTGTGCCCTCTGGATGGCCCTTTGGGGTATGACCTTCATCATCTTAGAATCTCCATGTCCTGGTTTAGAATTTGATCTAATGCAGGCCCAGGACTGACACCATGATCTTGCTCTCAGCGTTTGTGCTAACCTGTATAAAATTGACCACAATGCCTTGCCTGTGTCACTCAGGCCATCTCCACCACTAACCTGGTTATGGTCATGATTTTCCCTGACGTACGTAGACCCACAAGTCAGCCATAACAAAGGACCCTTGGTCTTAGTTAAGTTTAAAATGAATACAATCCACCAGCATATTGATCCTAGTGGGCGTTCAGACAACCAGCTGAAATATAAACCTGTGGTTTTTCTTGGAGGCTAACTTGGATTGATGGTTTTAGTATAATCTTTTGTCCTCCCTCCACAGATCTTCCTCAGTGCCAAAAGAAATTGACCTCAGGCTCTTTCTGAGATTCCTACTTACGTGAAGCCATGACATGTTCCTGTGGTAGTTTTCCTCCGTGCTGGCAGTACTCATTCCCTCCGGCTCAATGCTGGGTTCACTTGCACTCCAAGGACTCCCTTCTTCAAAAGAAAAATACCAAGAAAGGTGTATTGTTCCGTCTCCCTGGAGAGCATCTTGGTGTGGTACAGCTGTCCATGCTTTTGAATCCCAGGGCAGACTACCACAGCCCAGTGGGTTGCAGGGCATGGCATTGACTTCAGTGGAGGAATATTAATTGGACTGTTCCCCTCACCGCCAGTTGAACTGGCAATGACAAAGACATTTATGATCTCTGTTATGGTGGCTTCCATTCTGAGACATGGGAGCAGAGAAAAAACAGAGTCAAGTCCTTGAATTGCAGAGATGAGCAAGTTATTGGTGGAGTGCGCCCCAATCCATTCCAGACTGCCCAGACCTTGCAGGTGTAGCTAAGCAGGGACACCAACCAACCTGCAGTGTCCACACAGCATGCTGCTGCCTCCCACTGCTGCTGTGACTATGGCTAGGGCTATTGCTGTTAACACCACCTGGCTTTGCTATCAGAGCAATTTCTAAGATGGGCCGGGGCCTCGGAAAAACTAAGGGAATTTGGATGTAATTGCGTCCAATCGTGGACAACCCTTTTGTCCAAAAGGGGTTTGGGATGAAGGAGACATCTCTCAGGAATTCACTACTTTGTATACTAGACAACATAGCTTTGTCCTCAAATCTAAAAGCTTTTTTGAGTTTTCTCCATAACAAAGCCATGCCTCTCGCCTGGATAGTTTAATTCAACTGGCTGGGTTAAATTGATCAATTCAAATAATTAATTGAAATAACTTTTTCCCCAAACTAACTTATAATATTGTTACAGCTTCAGACATATAACAAAAGTAGTCACAGGGTTCTTTCTATTGTCTCCTTAAAAAATAAGCTGAACCTTAGGTAATGCATAAATTAGCTATTTTCAAGGGCGAGGGTGGGTGGGTGTAGAAATGTTTCCTATTTTAAACTCTCTGATTAGATCTACTCAGATTGATAATTCATCCACATTTCCTGACTGACTTCTGAAACAATTTACCTAAAAAGGAGAGCTTTCTTTTCTTTTTTTTTTTTTTTTTGAGGAAGATTAGCCCTGAGCAAACATTGGCTGCCAATCCTCCTCTTTTTGCTGAAGAAGACTGGCCCTGAGCTAACATCCATGCCCATCTTCCTCCACTTTATATGTGGGACTCCTACCACAGCACGGCTTGCCAAGCGGTGCCATGTCCACACCGGGGATCCAAACCAGTGAACCCCGGGCTGCCAAAGCGGAATGTGTGAACTTAACCACTGCGCCACCAGGCCAGCCCCAAGGAGAGCTTTTTATATTGCTTCTCATACAGGGACAGAATGGCAAAGAAAATGTACTTTGACTTTTACTTAATAGTTGAAGTCAGGCAGCGGTAAGTCCTATCTGCATGCCTGCTTAATCTTTTTCTCGTCTACTGTGATGATCAGCCCATTTTGGGTTTCAGAGTCTCTGGATCCTACACTGACGGTCTACAACTCTAATGCTTCCCTTATATACAGAGCTCATTTTCAGGTATTAACATACTTTACAATCATCCCTGAATTTATCTTTAGAGCTTCTCCTCAGAGTAGGCAAGGATTAAATAGAATTTTTCCCATTGGATAACTAGAGAAAACAAATCTCTGAGACATAAAGTGACTGGTGGAAGGTCACTGATTGTCAGGTCTAGATAATCTGTTCTTGCTGATATTTTGGTTGTTTTTACTGTAAAATAGAGACTTTAAAATTTAGAGAACCTTTAGCTACTTGTCCCCAAGGGAAATTCTACATTTTGCTTTAAAGGTCCTCAACAGAAGAATGGATGCACAAACATCTGCATTTCAAAACCCTGTCCTTGTTGTTAAAGTATCTTCTTTACCAAAGGCATCCTCTGGATCCTCGCTGTTCAAGCTGGGGTCCCCGCACCAGCAGCATCAGCTTTGCCAGGAAGTTTGTTAAAAGCACAGAATGTCAGGCTCACGCCTCAGACATGCTGAATTGGAGTCTGCATTTTAACAAGACTCCCAGGTGGCCCATGTGCACGCTAAGGTTTGAGCAGCCCTGCCCTAGAGAGTAACCGACGGCTCTGCTCTCCATCCATCAATGTGTAAGAAAATGGACTTCAGCTGTTTCAGGATTTGGGCCCTGTCTTCCTACCCCCCGTGTCCCTGCACACCCCACTCCTCTATGTTACCTAGATCAGTGACAGTGTCCCTGCTCTGGGACAGCTGCAGCTCCTCAGCCTCAGACTCTGAGTCCTGCCGTGATAACTTGCTGCTCTTTAAGCTGCCGACCCGGCGAATGCTGGACAAGGAACCCCCCTTCTTCACCTGGAAACTGCGGGTTCCTTTAATCTGGAGCAGGCGGGGGCCTCCTATCCTGATCTTCCTGCTGGGAACTGTATTAAAAGAATAAAATAGGGCTTTTCCCCCTTAGTTTTCCCCAGCCAGTGTTAGAGCCAAGCTCTCCCCAACCTGTCCCTGAACAGCCTCCTCTCTCGGCTCAGGTGAGCAGCGTGTCTGGACAAGGCGCATCTCCCAAGCCGCTAGTCAGGCGGCTCAGTTAGGCAGGCAGGAGGCTGGGTCCACCAGGAAGGGCTGGTGCAGCTTCTTTCTCGGACATAAAGCTCATTGGTGCTGGGAACAACCTGCTCTTTCTGGCCCAGGGTTCACAAGCATGAGTGTGCCCTCGCAGCAGCATCATCTAGGACTGTCAGTGCACTTACATCACATCATTGCTGGATTCAACAGAACCACACAACATTTGTCCTTGTTTTGAAGTGGGACTTACAGAATTCTGTGACTTATGTAAACCCCTTCATTTTGGAATACCTCATTAAGAAATAAAACAAGAGGTGCTTCTCTCTCCAACAGTCAGCAGCGGGTTCCGCTCAGCTCCTCAGCAAAGGCACTAAAGGGTCTGTTCTCATTGGGCTGCTGAGAGTGAGTGTGAAATGGTTCCATTTTCAGTGCACCTAGTGATTTCATAGCATCCTCCTTTCAGTCAAAAGGCTGGGTGAGATGTGAGTCCAAATGTTGCAACACCCTGAGTCAACCTTACAGTCTATATGTACCAAGAAGAACATGCATTATTCATCTTTAGTGTTCTGGAAGAAACAGTCATCAGTGAGGAAAATGAAAGGGTAAAACAAACACATTTACACTTGAAACCTACTTTTTTTTATCAAAAGCATCCTTATTTCCCATAGTCATATATATATACCTCCTTTCTTTTCTTTTGAAGATTTGGTGTTGTTACCCATTGATTTTGTACAGGCGGGATAAAGAAATTTTTCAGAGCTTAAAGTCATTATCAGGAAGGGGCCATTTTTGTAAAGTTTTCTTCTTAAGATGGAAACAAGATTCTAACTAATTATTTAAGGCATAGCTATTAATATTTTTAAAAGTCCCAATCACAAAGATTGCATTTTAGTCTCAGGTTTGTCACTCACAGGAGAGTTAGTGTGTGACTGTGATAGAATTTGTACAGCTCTATAAAATGGTAATTAAATGCATAGTTTTAATGCCATATAAAGGACCCTAGAAGGATTCCCGTTGAATGTGAAATATTTCATCTCTGATTTACTTGTGTGATTGAGAAAGACTAAAGTTACCACCACTCAGCTGGCGAAGGCTGCGTGGATTTCCCTGGACACATCTGGATAGAAATTCTTGTAGCACAGTTGGATAAATCCCACAAAGACTATAGACCATAAGGCTCTATTTTAATTATAGCACAAAACTCATCCGTTGTATGTTTCAATATGATTTTTAGGCTTAATTGAGACTTTATGATCTACTTGAAAATGCATTTGAAACAGAATATAATTATCTTTTCTAGTGACTATGAATACTATTTCATGTCAAAGTAGATTGGAAAATAGAGAAAAAGAATAGAGAGATAATTTTTTGATTTTTACAGAGGCATATTCTAGCATTCTTTTCCTGGTTTCATGATACCTTTCAACCTACAAATGCAGCAAAATAACCCCAAATTAACGTGATCTGAAAGAAATTGAATTTTGAGACACTGTTCCGCCACCAAAGATAATTGGAGACATCTTATAGCACTGAAAAATTAATCTTCAGAATTATGGCGTTGGTTGTTTACAAAGGACATAGCTGTTAGAATTCAGATTTGGTCTTGTGCATGAAAAACGTCAGCTGAGATTGTACAGCACTGAATTTTAGACTTTATCTCCATGACAATGAAAACTAGTATGAAAGTGAAACAAATTTATCTAAATTGGATAAAACATCTCTTTTTCCCTTTTTTCTCACCCCACGTTGTATCCATCAGCAAGTCCTTTTGGCTCCACAACTCAAAATTTCATAGGTTTTTGAAAGCCCCATCACTTATTCCCTAGACAAATGCAGCTCCCTACCCACTCCCTCTTACCCCCACGCCCCCAGTTTGACTCATCTTTCAAATAAATAAATTGTAAATACACATATTATACCACTTTTCTGGTCAAAGCCTGTCCACAAATCTCGAACACAAGTAAAATAGAATTAAATTTCAGCCATATCTACAGACCCTATTTATTTGCCCTTTGGCTTCCTTTCTGGCCCCATCTTCTACCATTTTCCCCCCAACTGTTCTACTGTGACCATGTTGGCCTTTTTGTCTGCCATCAAATGCTCTGAGTCCATTCCCGCATCAGAGCCTTGTTCTCAGGGTTGTCTCTGTTGGGAAGACTCCTCCTTCAGCCCTTTGCTTGACTGGCTCCTTCACATCCTACAGGTCTCTGCTCAACATCACTTATAGGATCCTTCTGACTACACCCCTCCCAGTCCAGGTCACTACTAATCCTCTGACCCTAATTTGTTTTTCTTCATACTACTTATCTCTACTTGACAGCCTAGTATTTAATGTTGTTCACTATCGTGTTATTAACTATTAGCTAATATAAACTAAATGTATGTCGGGAATTTTTCCTGTTCATTGCTGTATTCTGGGAGCCTGTAATGGTGCCTGGCATACAGTGGGTGTTCAACAGATGATTGTTGAATGATCAGACACATCTTGTATTTTGGAATACCAGTCTTGATATGTATTTGGAATATAGGTAAAATGATCTGACGGACCCTGCTTGGAGATTTTAGGCAGACATCTTCAGTTCTAAGGATTATTTCATGTTAGTTTTCCTTAGTAGCATCTGAATTGTGCTCAGGTTGCTTATTTCAAGAACTCACATTTTTAGCTTTTATAAAAACAGATGGTATGAAATTTTAAATAAAATTTTAACTTAATAATCTAAGTTAGCAGGTCCCTATGTCCCCATTTTCATATTGGCTTTAGCAGCTGGTATCTGCTTGTCAAAAGGATTAAGAACTATTTAGGAATCTTCGGGAAAGTTTTGCCAACTAGCAAAGGACATTTTATTTATAATTTCAGTTTTCTGCTCCTCATTTATCAAACAACTTTCATATATTGAACACAGCCATTGTATGAGAAAAAAATCACTAAGAATTTGTGTTTGGATTTTAAAAATGATTTACATAAATAATAATCATGATATTAAAGTGTTCTTAAAAGTTAATCTGGTGTTTTATTTTTTTGAATGGTGTGGAATTTAGTCCACTGAAGTTCAATGATGTTAGTATTAGGAATTTTTACTTCAGCTACTTTAAGCGATAATTAACATAACAACTTTGAGAGGGCAAAAAAAATTCCTGTGGGATATATTTAAAAGATGGAAGTTCCTCATCATATGCAGTTATCCTTGTCTGAGGTACTAATATTTGAAAAAATATTAATTTGATACTTCTTCATACTCAGAAATTGCTAAGTCTTGGCTGATAAATACTTAGTTCACCATAAATTCAATACTATATAATGATTATTTACATTTTTCAAATGTCACGACAACAGTCTGATCTTGAAATATTAAAAAATGTTTCCAGTGTACATCAATTCCTTATAATATTTTAAATATTTTATATTTTCTCTATCTAGAGCTATTCTTTTCGAGAATCCTTCACTTCTTAACTTATCCAAAGTTTGTGGAGTCATTGTCTACAGGACGCTAGAAAATACCTAAATGCATAAAATCATCTTTGATTTTCTTTACAAATGTGCCGATGTTCCTTTAATTGAAATTCACTAGGAAAACACTGACGGGCAATGGAATTTAAGAACTAGCAAAATCAGATAGAGAAGTTAAGAGCTTAAAGGAGGCTTTAGAGCCCAACTTAAAATTTTGCAATCTTTACTTTAGCTCATATTTAGGATTTTCTGCATGGGTTCTAATCTATGTGCTCTTGAAACAAAAAATAATAATAATGACAACAATTATTTATTGTGTACCTGTTATGTACCAGGTATTGAGTTTATGCTTTACTTGCGCTGTCTCATTTAAAGCTCTCAACACCAAATGAGGTAGATGTTTTTAACCTAATTTTACAGAGAAGAAAACTGTGGCTTAGAAGCTAACTAACTTGGAAGGTCACACAGCTAGTTACCACATTTCAGCATTTTCAGATGCACATTTTTTCACATTTTAACGTATCTGAAATTGAGATTTGTCTTACAATTGACAGCATCTCAAGATTACTAGTGCCAGATAGCAATTGTGAGACATTTGTTACTGCTTTAGAGCACCAGCGAGAAAATTTGAAGAATAGGTGTCAGTATCTTTGAACTCCAAGGAGCCAAATGGCAGTCGAGTGTGGGAGTGGGTGACGTCGAGTTTGGGAGTGGGTGATGTGGTAGGGCAGATGTGTCTGGCAACATTGCTGAAACAGGAATTAAAGGTAGGCTAGCTTCCTATAATTGCAGGTTGGCTTAAGTAACTAGCACCAATAGCTTAACTACTTTTGTAGATTCGTTTAAGAAATGATGTATTACTAACATTCTAATGACACAAAGGACATTACCATACAGAAAAACATGGACACTGACGATTTTGAGTTGAACAGTGATTAAGAAATTTGACCTCTGAGTTGAAGACAGTGTAGAAAAACTTTAATTGGTTTATTTTATTTGTACTTTCCTTTTTTTTCGCTGCACGAGTGATATATAGTGGTAATAAAAATCTACATTTAATTAAGTCTGAAAGTCCTCTTTCAATAAGAATGAAACACAAACTATGTGATAAGAAAGTATGGTGTAAGAGCTGAATTAGGAGGATTTTTCCTTTCTTTAGATAAAATAATGGTTCATCTTACAACTGATGGCATCTTACATTCAACGGGATGCGGAGAGTTACTGAGCTGGAATTAGAAGCCTGGCCTCTGACTGCAGAGTCCACTCCTACCTCATTGAGGGAACACAGTACTGTTTGGAGCTAACAATTTCGGGCTTCTTTTGGTGTACAATTCTGCAGTTTAGACCCCACACCAAATATCCTATGAGAAAACTTGAAACATGAAATAATGCTTTTCCATACCTTTCTTCTCCTCAACACCTGCATCTGATTTCAGGGTGTGGCTACTACTGTGGAGGGAATCTTTTGAGTCTTCGTTTTCATCCAGGACTCCAGCAAAGCTGATCTTCCTTTCATATCTGTGTCGGTCCATATCCGGATCCAAATGATGTCTGCAGCTCTCCGAGTCCTGAAAGGCCAGCGAGGAGCACATGAATGCTGGCCTGTTCCCACCTCTGCATCCGTCTGTGGTCACCTGCCTCCATTCTGAATGGCACACAACTGCATTTAAACAGCCGAATTCCTCTTTATCGAATGCCAATTTTAGATCTCGGCCATAAAAAGTTTTCTTGAATTAAAAAAATCTCCCCTAACTCGTAGCTTTTCCCATTTCTTCACATGCTTCCCCTTCCAAAAGCACAGACCATGTTCCAAATCCAGAACTAGCTTCCTCACCTTCTGACTCTGTCCGCAGTTTTAACTGCGTCTTTGGCATTTGTCTGTTTATTAAGTAATCATGCACTGAGGGCATGGAGTACGAATGTGTTAGGTACTGGGGGATAAATAAGAAATTGTTCTCATCCTAAAGGAGCTCAGAATCTCATGACAGACACTGAAAACGTAAACAAATGATAACGTCCAAGACCGAGAGACAGAGTAGGAGCTTAGGTCAGACTTGGAGGCTGTGGTCAGCAGAGTAATGGAACCCAAAGATGTCGAGGCCCTAATCCTTGCATTGCAACAGGAACTTTGTACATGTGATTAAGGTTAAGGACCTTGAGATGGGAGATTATCCTGGATTAGCCAGACAGGCCCAAACTAATCACACAAATCCTTAGTAGTAGTGAACTTTTTCAGGCTGTGGATGGAAGAAGGATAAAAGCGATGCTGAGTTACTGGCTTTGAAAATGGAGGAAGAGTCCATGAGCCAAGGAACGTGGACAGCCTCTAAAGATGGAAAAGGGCAAGGAAACAGTCTTTGAGCCTCAGAAAGGAATGCAGCCTTGGCCACACCTTGACTTTAGCCCAGGAGACTTGTGTTGGACTTCTGATCTCCAAAACTATAAAATGATACGTTTGTGCTGCTTTAAACAACTAAATCTGTGGGAGTCTGTCACAGCAGAAATAGCAAACGCATACAGACGTGATGCTGGAGTCTGGAGGGTTCAGTAAAGGTGGCACAGCAGGTGAGTGGGGAGGCCGTTCAGGCCTGGGAAGCCTCAGGTGTGAGGCCAGAGGCTCCAAATAGGATCGCGCACTGGGGAACTTCTCACTCCCTTCCAGGAGGGCCTCAGTATAAGAGGGTTCCACTACTATCTGCTCATGAACAGAATGAGCTCGTACCCTCAAGTAAGCCTGGGGCAGTGTACGTACTTAGTAGGAGTTTGACCTGGGAGGCCCCAAATTGAAAATCTGACCTGTTCTGTGAATGGAGACTTGCTCATGCTGAAGATCATAGTTAATGATTAACCTATAAAACACTTTTGGAGGACCTGATAAGTGAAAAATATAGAAAACGCGAAGTTTATTTTTATAGCTCATTTTTCTAATTATGACATAATAAGCCCTGACATTCAAATATATATGGAAGACAAAACGTATTTTAAAAAGCCAAGTTTGCACCAAGATTAAAATCTTCTGCTTTTAATTGTTATTAATAAAATTTTAGACTCTACATGATGTTTCTTCTTTTCCCTTTGGATTAAGAACTGAGGTTACACTTTGGTACTCAGAAAATTATATCACATCTAGAAAAATAAAGAAACTACAGGAATCTACTGTGTGAAGGAATCCACTGAACATTGTCATAAATATTCTAGGACTATAAATATGCTTCCCTGAAATTAATCCCTTTTAGGAAAAAAATAACCTAATCCACTTTTCATTTTGGTAGCCAAATTTAATTAAATTTCTTAGTTGGGACAAAAAGTAACAATATAACAATTCTGATTCTCAGAAGTAGTTAGTTATCTCTTCTAATTTCTTCTTTTATCTACTTGTCAAATCCTACCTATCTTCCAAAGCTACCTTAAAATGCGACTTCTATAAAAACAATGATAAACAAACACATAGCAACGGAGATTGGATTGGTGGTTACCATGGGGAAAGGAGGGGAGGGCAAAAGGGGTGATGAGGCTCACATGTGAGGGGATGGGCTATAATTAGTTTTTGGGTGGTGAACATGATGTAATCTATACAGAATTCGAAATACATTATGATGTACATCTGAAAACTATATAATGTTATAATCCAATGTTACTGCAATTAAAATAAATAAATAAATAAATGAAACCAAAAAAAACAACAAATGTGACTTCTTCCAGGAAGGTTCTTCAGATTTTTTTTCAGCCTTTTCTTTGGCCAACCACAGCCCTCCGCTCCCTTCTCAGGGCCTCTCTTATATTTTGCTTTAGGAAATAGTTTTTACCGTGTTGGTTCTCCTGTTACAACATATTCAATTCTGTATCACCCCACCCCCACTCTTGTTCACAGTCTTCTCTCCATAAATCTCATCAGTTTAGTCCTGATAACGGGAATTGTGTTATGCTACTGATTTTATAACTTTAGGAACATTTTCAATCCAGCAGCATACTCTTTATAACCTGATGTGTTAAATCCCGGATACAGTTGGTAAAGCTTCTAGACAATCTTGCATTAACCATCTAATAGGATATTTTCCCTAAGGAATGAACGTAAACATACAGACACTTCCTCACTGCCTTTTTCTGTATTATTATGACTCAGTTATGCATTGAGTGGGAATTATTTGTTTTAATTCCATGTTGCTTGGTCATTGGTTATTGGTTTCACTAATTCGATTGGGAAACATTTGAATAGACCAGCAATTTAACAAACCAAATTCTCTATTTAAAAAATGTTTCTTTATTGTCCCCAAGTTTGAAAGTTAATATTTAAAGAAAAATTTGATTATTATGCTCTTTTAGATTATAAATCTTGTATAAATCCTTCTTTATCTTTTTTTAAGACATTATTTATTAGTATGGTTTACAAAAAGAGTGAATAAAATGCTACCAGAAGTTCTTTTTTGGAAAAAAAAGGACAGTAATTAAGTTGTATCTAGAGATCTATCTGGGAAAAGATTGCTAAGTTGGTAAAAATATTTTTTATTAACTTTTAAAACCTTTTGACATCATTTTTCCATTTTTTTGGCCTCCATTCCCACCAATCCTGGGACTGATGAGAATATTCTCCCGGAATTTTCTGATCCTATCTAAGAAATAACTGTGGTTAAACACATTTTTATTTTAATTATTGTACTTTAGGTTCTTTTGCTTTCTCTTCCACATTTTGGCTATAACTAGGACCTTTTCAAACAAATATTTCCCATGGAAATCTCATCCATTCTGAAAATAGCCTGATGGCATTTCTATCAGAAAGACTCTTTTCTTGGTAGAAAGTTTATGGTCTTGATCCTCTCCCATCCTCAAGCCTCTGATTCTAGAATATTTATAGCTTCTAATGTGATTATTTTACTACCTTATACTTTCATTATTCCGGACATTAGGGTAGCTGTTTATTTTTATTGCTATTAAAATGCTACTAATAAAACATTTCAAAGATCTATAAATACTCTTGCAGCAAGTGTTTTGTTAAAACGTTAGAATATCTCATTTTGATGATATTTATGCTTAGCCTGTTAGATTTACTGTTTAGTACAATTTCTTAAAAAACAATTTCAAGCATTTACAGCTTCTGTATTGGTAAAATAGTTTTATGATAACCATTGTTTTTCTATAGTAGGTTAGAATGTGACTTGAGGGGTTTTTTGTTGTTGTTGTTGTCTTTTTACCATCAACTATAGTTAGATCAGACGTGATAAAAAGCTTCTTTCTCGTTTATTTTATAAAGGTCACCTAACAACACAATACATAAACCTATGCTTGACAATGAAAATCCTAGGGGGATGAAAAAGAGATTTCTGAGACCTTGTTACAGGTGACAGCAGTGGACACTCCCCTCCTACTGACTGAATGAC
Organism: Equus caballus; assembly: GCF_041296265.1. Taxonomy (NCBI): domain Eukaryota; kingdom Metazoa; phylum Chordata; class Mammalia; order Perissodactyla; family Equidae; genus Equus; species Equus caballus. The sequence continues at coordinate 644,399 of NC_091689.1, read as the reverse complement.
TGCAGGCTTTGTTTTAGCTTAACTTTTTGGCATTTCCTACTAGCCTGCCAGTTGATTATACAGCAATTTTTTAAAGATTTGGCCAATTTTTAAAAAAATAAAATTTGTTACAATAATAAGGGGCATTAAACTATAACTTTATAGAGTTGAAAGGGAGAACAAAAATAACTCAGTCAAACTTTAAGATTCTTAATTTTTTAAATCACATTGGATTAAAATGGTGACCAGTAAAAACCTGAAAAGTTAAAAGTAGATGCACTTCTATGCTTTTACAAGACTTCAGGGTCATTAGAATGCTGATGGCATAACACTGATAAAGGCCTACAGACCAGACGCTTTATCACATTTGACTTGAAACAAACACAGGTGTTGAGCAGTGGCCTTGATTTGATTTTAGAGTAGTCACCTTATAACAGTGAAGGTGACAATTCAGAAGATTAAAGCCCCAGGTTAAAATCAAATAAGGGCAGTAGGAGGAACTTCTTTTTCCAATATTCAAATGATGAAGTTTCACAGAACAAATATTGGTATGTTTCTCTTGAAAACATGTGTTTTATCCAAAAATGCTTCCAACTTGAAAATATCCATTTTATGTTTTAGAGTGTGAGGAAATGCACTTTTCAGACATTGGGAAGCCAGATATAGAGGCAATGCTCAGGGACACTAGAGCACTGGTTCTTCTGTGTCCACCGCTCCCTGCCCCCACTGCCAACTAGTCCATCTCAGGGATTGGGACATGGCCTTACTCATGCTGAGTTTGGTTAAAAAAGCAGAAGAGGGGCTGGCCCCATGGCTGAGTGGTTAAGTTTGCATGCTTTGCTTCAGCAGCCTGGGGTTTGCTGGTTCGGATCCTGGGCACAGACCTACACACCATTCATCAAGCCGTGCTGTGACAGCATCCCACATAGAAGAACTAGAATGACTTACAACTAGGATATACAACTATGTATTGAGGCTTTGGGGAGAGAAAAAAAGGAAGATTGGCAACAGATGTTAGCTCAGGGCCAATCTTCCTCGCACACACACACACACACAAACACACAAAAGCAGAAGAGTTGATGGATTGTAAAATTTGCTTAAATGGAAGCACATAGACTGTTAGTATAACAATTTTTCTGGTAGAGTAGTGTAAATCTTGTGTAAAGGAAAAAAAATAATTTGTCTGGTTCTTCAGCTTTAGCTGAATGAGGCCTATGGTTAGAGAACCCCTGGAAACTTGGCGCCCATAAGAACTAAGGGTGGAGGTGTGCCTGTCCCACATGCTCTGAGAAGACTCTTGGCTCTTGCACAGTATTTGTATCCTCTGTTAGACAAATCAGGCCTCAATGGTACAGGACTGGGTGTGTATGTGTGTGTGTACCTATGTGTGTCTCTGTACGTGTATGGACATTTTTCTGCCAATCCACATTCCATAAGAAGTACTACAGGAATAAAAATATATGTTTGGGGATATTTACCTGCTCAACGCTTAAATAAGTCTTTTTGCCCATAAATTAAACAAGAAAACTCATTGGAAGGACATTTCCATATGGATTTATGAGCAGTTAGCATGAAAAAAATTGTGTCAGTGATTTCTGGAAAAGGCTGGCCACAAAACTCCTCATAATTTGAAATGTAAAGGAACCTAAAGGTTCTTGGACACTCCTAGCATAACTGACATGACAAATCAAACATTTTACTCAGTGATTTCAAGGTCAACTTTAGAGTTTTTTTGTTTTCAACAGAAAAAAGAAATTTCCTTTTTATATATGAAAATTCCTTGGTTGATGTTTTTAAATTATATGATACATTTGGCCATTGGACATTTGAGGAAATCATGAATACTCGAAACCTAGCCATGCGTCTGGCCGCTCCAAGGAGCTGATTGTTAACACGTGTGATTTACTTACCACAAGAGGCTCAGTGCGAGGTCTGGGCAGGCAAGAAAAGGTCTCCCGCAGGAAGGTGGTAACCTCCAGGAGAAGCTGGCATGCTGCCATCTTCAAGGCAAAGGGGCAGCCACATTTAGAGGGGTTCACAGTACCTACGGAGGGAAAGAGCGCTTTCATAAACAAACCAACCAGTAAAAAGACAGAGTTTGATGGACATAGCTACACATGTGTAAAGTCAAACTGTACATGAGAATGTTACCCATACACGTCCAAAATGAAATTGCATATGAGAATGTTACCTATACATGTTCAATTTACCTATTCCCTTTAGCATAATCTATGCATTCCCACACACCTCTCTCTCCCTCCATTTTGCAATTCTATAATGAATGCCTCAGTATTAAAATATCAGTCAATAAGAACTAAATTATTCTCCTGGGGGCATCACAGAATAACAAAATACAGCTTCGCTACCCTAGAAAGTCTTTTAATGAAAACAGAAGCAGAAAGCAGTGTTGCAAGATTTTCACATTGCTCTTCAATTACATTTAGATTATATACAGGGTCATGAACTAGGCTGGGACAACAAAAATCCTGTCAGCTCATTTTATGACCGATGTCTATCCTGATGTTCTGAGGGCAGTGAAGTTGTTTCAGCTCTAGTCCAGACGTATTTCTGCAGCGTGGACAAGATATGCTTGATCACCTCTATCTTACAGTTTATACAAATTAGCCTATCATATTAAGGCATAGCTACGCTAGAAGTATGCAAATATTCTCCTTTGCTCTGAAGAATGTCAATCTTCGAATGAGTAAAACACCACATCCATCATAGACCAAGAAATGGATTTTGCTCTAAAGGCAGATAGTAGCCAAGGTGACAACACAGAGACTTTCTAAATTCTCAGGATTAGTTCTCAGATACATGTCGTCACTAGTCATGCAGAAATATACTGATTATATATCAGTGTTCCGAAAAGAAGCCAAAGCAATGTAGAGATCTACCTCTCACAAAAGAAAGAAAATATTCTTCTATTTTGAATGAATCAATTCATCAAACAATCACAATATCATGACATATCAATATTCCCAAAAATATCTCTAAAACGTTTCCTGTATATTAGGCTTTCTGAACTAAACAGAATATATACAACACGGTTTATATAGATAGTAGGTGGAAATTATGTTCTTTCTGAAGCTGTCTGGCTATCACTTCCTCATAAAAACCTTTATTTTTTCTCCAGAGGTAATATGTGACTGGAGACATTGCCTCTTACTAAGAATGGAAGCGACAAACTCCTCCAAATCCCCAGACTGATACTTGCTTGCAGCACACTTATCTTTAGTGCAAGATGTGCTATGTATTGACTTGAAAGTGGAAATAAACCAGACATTCCAATCTTATAATCAGTGGAGGCTACATGATTCTAGAATTTGCCTGGATGCGCAACAGTTTTCAAAAAATAATTGAACACTAGATATTCCGTATAACCTTCTGGATCTGTCCTTTCACTCCTGAGGTTATCATCCAGATTCTTCTTATCAGTCATGTAGACAACAAACTTGGTCTACTCAGGTTCTTTCATAACTATCATCTGAAATATTCTGTTACAATGAACAAGGTTCTACACGATCTCATCAAAAAGCTAGCATACCAGACATAATATATTGGTGAATGACACTTATATGGTCTCATGGAGCTTAGACTTCATTTTGGCCTATGAGGATGCATCAATATAATGTTGTTTTAGCTCCTGTCTGTTCTGACAGACCCCTAGGAAATCCAGGACAGTCTTAGTATATCTACTGGCAGGGCTTCACTAGGTTTTGTGATTGCTGGATAATCCTCAAGTCATCATATGGATCAGACTTAATTCCATGAGACAGTCTAGGATAGTCTAGTCTCTCGTGAACTTGAGGGAATCTTGGGGCCAACTTTCACAGTAGGCTGAAAGACTGATGTCAGAATTTGGTGTTTAGTCAATAGCTAAATCAAGAAAATTTCTCTTATTTGATAAGGACTGAGAAAGGGCAAAACAATGAAAAAAATTGCAAAAACCAAAATCCTTGGCATGAAATTGGAAAGGAAGACAATAAATTTTCTTTGATTACTATTTAGTTCTGTCCAATATTAACACCCTAGCCATCCTTTTACATTTCATGACTACAAAGGCAAAGTATATTTGGCATCACTTAACTAAGGACAATCCTTAACATAAAATCAGGGAGTTTGAGTTTCAAATCACTAGGGAAAGTCAAGAGGGAGAGCCCTTACTGTCTTCATCAGATAATGTTACTAATTCCATAACCATATTGGAATTCTCTACTCCATAAAAGGCAGTGGTACACATACACACAAGCTTGTATGGTATAGAACACGTATATGCACAAAATGGTGTTGGAGAGGGATGTACAGAAATCTCTCTGTCTCTACTCTTTTATGGTGGGACTTACTTCTAATTTTAATAAGTAAGTACGGTACAGCAGACATTCACCGTTCTAAGAGTCTGAATCTTTTAATATTTCAAATTCATGCTAAATACTATAATTATTCTGATTAAATATTTCAATATTTTAGTGATTTTTGGAAGCATTTCATATTCAGTTCTTTTTGGTCTAACTTTTTTTTCTCCAAGAGCAATAACAAAACACAAAACCTGACCAAACCTCTTCTGGGACAGTCATTTTCCACAACTATATTTTCTCAGAGAGGCCTAATGTTAATCTTTGTATAATAGTAAGGGTCAGAGACTACAAAGCAATGGAAGTTCCGTATTGCCTGAAACTCTTTGCCTCTGTCTATAATCTCCTCTTTCTGGTTTTTGCCCTCTCTTTGTGTGGCTTTATGCACATGCTTTGCATCCATGCACAGGGAATAGGGGAAAAGGCGCAGTGGGGAGACATGAGAAGGTGGTAAGAATATGAAAAAGGAAAGAGAAATATTAAGTGCTCCTAAAGCAGAGGTTCTTACAAGCGGGGGTTCTTGTAGTAAAGGGAGTCTCCTTACTGTCATCTAAAAAGTCTTCCTCCTCATCCTCCTTTCTCAGTCTCCTCTTGGTCTCCTCATCATAAATGAGACCCAGCAGGTTGGCTGGGCTTTCACTCTCCCCGTGGCACAGCTCATTCAATCGGACGCCAATCGCCTATCATAGGGAGACAAAGAAAAAAAATAGCATAAAGTACAGTCATGAAGCAATTAACAACGTTTCGGTCAAAGACGGACTGCATATATGATGGTGGTCCCATACAATTAGTACCATATAGCTGAGCTGTGTAATAAGCTATACTATGTAGGTTTGTGTAAGTACTCTATGATGTTTGTACAACCACAAAATTGCCTAACGACACATTTCCCAGAACATATTCTCACCATTAAGTGATGTATGTCAGCCTGTAAAATAGGTTCTCATATTAACAGAGGACATAAGCAACTAATTAATGGGAATTATTTCCAGCATGAGCCTCCTCTGTATGCCACAGTGCTGTCACCACCACATTTCCCAATGTGGAAACCCAGACATGAAGGGCATTGACCTATCTCCAAGGTCATTTAGTCTAAAGACTTGTAGAAACTGGAATGATACCTTTGTGTTCGTATAAAAATTTTTCTGAAAATATTTCCATTTACTCAAAGGTCCTTTATTTTATAGGTGTAAGAGTATGCAGTTGTTTTTAATGGAGGATTTTGTTGCAGTAAAAGAAATCACAGCTCCTCAGAGTGCTTCTGATTATGCTATTTTATGAGAATGTCATTGTCATGCCAATGAGTTTGGAGGTTGGCATGAATTCCGGTCCTGCAATTTTATTTATATCTGCCATTATGTATACAATTCACGGCTTTTTTGTAGACTTTGTTCCCTCTTTCATGATAACCTATGAATTAGTAAGAAATACTAACAACTCTTTTCATAGAGTACCCAACATTAACACTAGAAATATGACTTTTAATAACTCAGAATGTGGACAATATTGGCTTTTACAAGATATTCACAGAACCTATACTTGCTACCTGTTCTTCTGAATCATCACGCACTATTGTCTGATTCACCAAAATGAATTTTCCACAAGAAGAGACAAAATACACTGCCTCTATTTAATTCCTTTAATATTCCCATTACATAAAGTATGCAACAAAAGAAGAGACACACTCTTAGGAAGGAGAGTCAAAAAGCTAACATGAGCACTGAACTTGGGGTTTGACAGTTTTGTTGCTCTATGCATTAGTAAGAACAAAATTCTACCTAATTTCCTTTCTTCCTGTATCATCCCTTTCAAATGTTTAGTACCGTTACTAAATTCGGAGCATGCAAGAAATTAGACTCACTGCTAGAAACTGACAAAGATATGTCCTGAACTCTTTAATTAAAAACACAAGTTATTTGAATGTCTTGGCTAGCTGGAAACAAAGAGATCTCCCTAAACTCTGGAATTAAATGAGGAGTAACCAAGACCACATCAATGAAAAAGATGTAATGTAAAAAGATATTGCAGGATCCTAAAATTTTAGTTGCTAACCTGAGAAGTTTTACGCAAACAAAACAAAACATAAAAACGAAAACCACAATCTCAACAAAAAGCTGTGTCCTGATGCTATTATTTTGGAGATCTTCTCTAAAGAAGGAGACAGGCAGTTACAAGTGTGGAGTGGAGCCAACAAACCTAATACTGAGAATCAAAGGGGAAAGCTCTGCATCGATCCTTCCAGGAGGTTGAAACTAAGCAATTTAAATTAAATTGGCAATTTTAATGAAATCTTAAAGAGTTGTTCAAAATATAACCTTGTCTGGGATAATATTAAATGTCTAAATAATAATTTAGAGCTCCTTGTCTCTTCCAAGGCTAGAAGAATGGCTTGGACATATGTTTATTCCTCTCTTCATTCATCAAATATTTATTGCGAGGTAATTTGCTAGTTATTAAATAAAAAATAAAGCGGAATAAATTGTTATAGTATGCCAGTATCTTTGTTTAATGTACCCTAGTGCATTATACCTTCATACAAAAGGTTTGGCAAGTAGGAAGGTTAGAAAAGTTGAAAGACTTGCTCAAGGTTGATCAGCCAGCTGTGGACTGGATTCAAACACTGGGTGTTTGACTCCGTATCTTTTGCTCTTTCCTTCAATGAGCTTACAGTCTACTGGGGAGATAATAGCATACCAAAACAACACATTAAGTGGTGAAAGAGACTGAAAGCACTTTATTAGTTCAGAAGACGGATAGATTAGACTCAGTTCAGAGAATCAACGAAAGCCTCATTGCTGTAGACTTTGAAGAATTGGTATTTTGGCTGATGGGGAAGGGAAAGAGTAGATATTCCAGATGGAGACTTCAGGCAAATGCACCAATGCCTTCAGAGACTGATAAGTAAGCCGCTTGGTTGAAGCAAAATTTTGTGAGAGGACATAACGTGCAGGAAGGCTGGAAAGGTAGACTGGCACTAGATCCTACAGTTCTTGAATCTGAACTTCATTTTGCATTCTGAAGAAGGATGAAAGGTCATTCTTGAGTGGAGGGGGAACCTGATCCCTTGTTTGAGGGACTATATTAGCTGCCTAGGAATGCAAGACAAATCATGTATCCTGCTTTCAAAAATTAATGTCATAACTTACTATTATTGAACACCTCTTAGGTGCAAAGGATTGAGATAAATATTCTTTAGATACACTAGCTCATTTGACGTCATCATCCATAATCCTGGCATGATTTGAACAAAGGTTCTGGAGAGAGAAGTGATGTCAGGTTAAGCAGTTTGGGTTTCATCCCAAGGGAAAAGGAGGGCCACTGAAGCATTATAAGTAGGTGAGAAACACAATCTGATTTGCATTTTAGCCTAATCACTCTGATTTGCATTTTAGCCTAATCACTCTGACAGCTGTTTGGAGAATGAATGGAAGGGGGCAAGTCTGGAGGTTGGGAGCTGAGTATAAATGTTCTGTTTTTAGATGGGCTATGCCATCGGGAGATCATTTTACTGGCAGTGTGTAGGACGGGTCAGATGAGGGAGACTATGGGGAGGACACCAAATGGGAAATTACTTTAGTCATTCAGATAAGAAATAATGAAGATCTGACCCAAAGGGGCATCAGCAACAAGGAAGAGGTGGAATCAATAAGGGAAGGAGGTTTGATATACGTTCAAAGGCTGTCATCTTAGATGATGGTGGTACCATTAATAAGAATAGAAAGTTCAGGAGGGGCTGAAAATGGGGGTGTGTTTATATGGAAAGAAGTGTTTTATTTTGGTCAGATTGAGTTTCAGGCTATTAAGTGAATGCCTCCCAAGGGCTGTTGGCAATGCTGGCCTGGGATCTGAAAAGTGGTACGATGGAGAAGTCTATGCCACTGGCATACAGATAACAGTTGAACACATGGAATAAATGTAACCCTGGGGAAAATTATATGGCAAGAAATTATAAGAGATCCTGGGAATGTCTACAGTTATAGGCAGGAAGAGGCAGAGGACCAGGGAAGGAGACAAGAGATAATAATGTCTAACTTCATAAATTTATTGGGAGGATGAAATGAACTAAGTTTATTTTCCCTTAAAATGTTTTGTTCAGTGCCTCGTGCATAGCAGATATTCAATAAACTCTCTCTCAAGCAAAGGTAAACACAAAACTTCTTCACTTCACTCAAGCGCCCCAATTTTTATAGAAGAAAATCAAAAGCTCACGTCTCCCCATTGGTAGAAGAGCTTGGCAGCATTCCACTGCAGCTTCTGGTTCCGCTTGTTGCCCACGATGGGAGACCGTCCCCTGGACAGGCCTTTCTTGGTGATATTCACATGATGCCCTTTCATCCACTCTGGCCAGTTGCCACGGTTGCAGCGGTGAACAAAACGGGCACATTCCAGGAAGAGCGCTGCTCTGGCTACCACAGGCGCTTCCTGAGTAGGGTCGTTAAGGAAAGAAGGGTATGGGATTAATGCACAATAAATTGACCTTAAAGGGAATTACTATGTACTCTTAGATTAATTTAATCTCCATGTTTTGATCTAGCTTAGCTGTATTTCTCAAGCTAGTGTTAGCATGGCTAACATAGTCATGGGAAATCTGGAAAATGAATCCACTTAGGCAAATTTGGATATTGAAGAATTAGACATTTTAAGTAGGTTTCTGTGCTTAGTCTTCTCCTATTGAAGAATCTCAAGTAATTTCATGACTCTATCTTTGCATATTTAAGAGGCAGCTTCATTTAAGCGTGAGAGTAAAATTACTTTTGATAAGAAGTTTTTAAATGTGAAGCTTTTTTAAATTTAAAATTTTGACACGAAGCAAACAAATATTCAATTTCTAGAACCAGTCTTATGCTAACCAAGGGTGTCAACAGCGATTTTGTTCCAACAATAATCTGCTGTCTATGACCATCCACACGCTCCAAGGGAGTACAACTGCTCCCGCATTTGGCCAGTAAGAAAAGGAAGTGCTGGCTAGATTCCGTTGAGTTAGTCTTTTTTTCCCTCACTTTGTCATGCATAACAGACCGGATTCTGCTTAAATAGGTAGGATGTCAATTGAAAATGTTTGACAAAGAGGAAATTATTTAATAAGTAAATAAAAATCAGAACATTTCTTCAAGAAAATAAAAATATGGCTCCATCTTGTCATGTCAAGATATACTCAAAAAAATAAAAGAAGAAACAACTTATAGTTGATACCCAGTAACTGGGAAGGATCAGATATCTACTGAACTCTTTATAAGCTAAAAAAAAAACAAGAGAAGGAGTGTGAAGTTTCTCATAGAATGTCAACAGGCCACAAAAAATACATACATCAACAATTACTGTATATTTTGACTTGTGCTAGTTTTAAAAAAATATATCACAATATTAGCCATCACTTCAGAGTCACCATAGGTTGCTTAGCAACCACAGGTTTTCAAATTGAAATCCTTTTCGTCATTTCAAGCAATGGTATTCTCAACAATGCACTGATCCACAGTGTCAAAATAGGGGCTAATATACAGGGAGCATTGATTAGGTGCCAACAAATTTTTATGAACTGTAATTCTTAATTAGCATAACAAACCTCTGATCTAGAAATAATATCCTCATTTCAATGATTTTTAAAATGAGGTATAATTTTTCCACTATCATACACCTGGGAAGGGGGAGACATGGAGTTGAATCTCAGGTCTCTGTGATGCCCCGATCTATGCTAGCTCCCATTTGGTATCTAAATTGTCTTAATTTATACTCACATGAATTGTGGTAAAAGATGATGTCTAGAATGCATATAGAAAGTCACTGTTCAAAAATGGGACATTAATGTCATGTAATATTATTTTCTAAAACACATAATATGATCACATCATTTTCCCACTTAAAATCTATTATAGGCTCCATCCACCTCAATCATAAAATGAATAAAGATACCCAACCTTTGTTATTTGGTTCATCTCCCTTTCTATCTTCATCTCAAGCACTCTAGGGTCCAATTATGACAAATGGTTACAGTCCAAATATGACATCTCATACCTTTCCATATGTTTCCATGGCTTGCAGGGCATTTAAGTCCCTTTTCCATCTGGCAAATTGCCACTTTTATTTTTTGTTTGTTTGAGGAAGATTAGCCCTGAGCTAACATCTGCTGCCAATCCTCTTTTTGCTGAGGAAGACTGGCCCTGAGCTAACATCCGTGCCCATCTTCTTCTACTTTATATGTGGGACGCCTACCACAGCATGGCTTGCTTAGCGGTGCCATCTCCGCACCCGGGATCTGAACCAGCGAACCCCAGGCCGCTGAAGCGGAATGTGCGAACTTAACCACTGTGCCACCGGGCCAGCCCCAAATTGGCACTTTTAAGACTCAGTTTAGTTACATTCTCTAAGAAGCCTTCCTTAAGCCCTTCCCACTCCAGGCAGAGTTGGTTACTTCATACTTCTGAGTACCACAGTATCTCAAGCACACTGGATGATTCAAGTAAGTTAGCCTGTTAAACATTTTCTCATTGTCTACGTCTTAAATGAAGCCATCACGAATTCCAATAAGAGGGGCTGGCCCCATGGCACAGTGGTTAAGTTTGGCATGTTCTGCTTCTGCGGCCTGAGTTTGTAGGTTTCAATACCAGGCATGGACCTACGCCGCTCGTCAACCATGCTCTGGCGGCAACTCACAAATAAAGTGGAGGAAGATTGGCACTGATGTCAGCTCAGGGCTAATCTTCCCCAGCAAAAAAAAACACACAAAAAGAAAATAATTCCAATAAGAAATATATTTATGTAGGGACATAATTTTACAAAGAATGCGTTGTATTGCCATGACATATAATGTTAACCTATGCGAAAAGACTGAATACAAGATGAACACTAATGATGAGAATCTATCATCAACTACATTGGTGTCAAGACTTGGTAGCAGGTCACAGGGATAGAAAGACTTGAGATTGCAAAGGGTCAAATGACTTTCTGCATCAAACCTATCAAAATTGTGGCACCATAACACAGACTAAATATCTACACTCTTTTCTTGTATTAAATATTTATTTTACTAAACATTCCAGATATGCAAATCTGTGTCTGGAAAAGGCTGGAATATCTGTCTCTAAAAACAAATGCCAGTCTGGAGGGCAAGGCGAGTGATGCAAATTTATTCTTAGCCTGTCACGTTTTGACACATTCCCAATATAAAGCAATGGGATTCACTGCTCAATGACAGGAAGACAGAAACAGTGCTGCTGGAATAGCATTGTGTTATGAACCCTGGCTCTTTCAGGACTAACAAGGACAAAACATAAGCTAACTCAAAGGTATGAGGTAGAGGATCTTTTTATTGCCCTTAACTATTAGATGGTACTGAGAGGATTAACAGTAGATGAATGAAGAACCCAAATTGTGCTATGTGAGGCTTCCTATGTAGATTGGCTTGTCTTCTTTAGAAGAAATGATTTTATTTGCTTAGGGAGCTCAAGGAACTTTTAATGAAAAGCAATTTCAATTCTCTTCTTTCAAAAGCCTCTTATGATAAAACTCAGATATTATCAGTTACTGGCCCCAGGAAATCCTAAGCTAAGTTTGGAAATGGAATTGAGATCAACCTGAAAATAACTCCCAGCAAGTAAACAGAACAACATTAAAGGGAAAGTTGTTATTATATAATGAGTTTGATCTATGTAAATTGTGAAACCCAGCAACTTTTGGAAATGTCACTGTCTGCATTAAAGGATGATAACACAGAATAACTCAAATATTGTCTTTTTCTTATAATTTTTAAAACCTGGTGGGTGAAGGCAGGCTGGGGAGTCCTATAGTCAAGATGGCACTAAATAATACCAATTTCTAGGGTGTTGTTTTGTGCATATTACTGTACAGACAACTGAGGGAGTTGTTGAGGCATAAAGCTAAGGACTCTACTGTGCATCCTAGTACAAGATACTTAGCAACAAGTACTGACTTCACAGTATATGTGAAAGAGCATTCAAGGCATTCTAGTGTGGGTGTGGCTGTTAGGAATTTTTTTCATTATCAATTTCTTTCAAAGTGTAGCGTAGAAGGTATTGATTTTAGAAGCAGGATTATGGAATACCTTGGACAAAGGATTCTTCCTGGACATAAAGGAAAGTTAATTTTTCCTCTTTTGATGGAGCTTACCTCTTATGGCTCAGTGCAATCTGAAGAAGCAGTAAAAAATGGAGGCATGACAGAAAGGATAGGGATGGATTCACATGACAGAGAAAAACAGCACAAATGGAGAAAAACGAATCAGAAGAATGCTGCATAGCTGAAAAGAAGCAGAGTATCAGAGGAATAGTCAAGTGACTATCTAAACAAGATTTGACACCGTTGGCATACCATAGAGAATTTTGCTTGTGGCCCTGAAAGAAAAGTAGGCACATTTAAATTTCCTCTTTCTTATTAACAGGCTGCCAGATTACCTTTTGATGTTCCATAACGCCACAGAATGGTTTCTGTGCCACTACACCATGCCTTCATAGTTCCCAGACAAGCAAGAATCAATCTTAACTGGGAAGACAAAATCTTAGGTTGAACCACACAGAATTTCTAAGTTTAAAGGTCAAAAATAGTTGAATACTAACAATTTCACATGGTTTGATCTTATGTTAGGCGTTCTTTGCAATGGCTACAGTTATCTAGTTAACATTACAAAATGTCATGAGAAGGTCATTACGCAGCAATGTTAGATTTCTCTAACATCCCAAACTAGGAAACTTCAAGCTTCAGGCTGCTTTTCCTTGACTTCCTTTGTCACTTTTTCCTGCATTTTATAAGATCGTTACGTATATTGAATGTTTCCTTTATGAAAGTGAAGCAGAGAATTGGATACTAATTCAAATAGCTGTGCTTTATTTTACCTCAGGACCTACAAAATATTGCTACCAGATACGATGGTTAATTGAAGGTTATAATTGCAATACAGTTCTTTCCCTTAAGGACCGTATCTAAACTTATGGGAGAAGAAGCCCTGACTGATCCTGAAAACTTGTTAGATAACAACATGGGACAGGAACTAATGGTTTTAAAGACTGAGTATTTTATGTTGACCCCTGGGGAATTACATAATATTTTTACTGCCTTACAATAAAATAGAAAGCTCTTCCTGGTGTTATTTAAAACCTATGGAATAAGCAGTTATCGTGGGTTTGAGTGTGCACTGGAAGCTGGTCTGCTAGAGGGCATGGGCTTGTGAGTCAGTCTTTATCGCCTGTCTTGACTTCTCTGTCTGACTGAGATTACACAGTAACTGACACAGCACCTCTGCCCCCGCCCGTCTCTACAGTAGCTGTGGGCAATGAAATGACTCAGTTGCCAGGCCAGAGGCAGGCATTATTGTTCAGTACAGGATCTGGATGGTTAGTCATGTTAACACTTACTCAGATCCTGCTAATATTTTGGATAAGTATTTTAAAAATCAAATGCGGAGTTCGGTTTCTGACAATATGATGGATTAGGTGTGAAGACAAAGTTCTTTTGGTTTAGACACCTGAAAATGCTGAATAAAATATCCAAACATTTCTTCATTTTGTTTTTGCTTTTGTTTCTAACATGAGATAATAGACCATTGGAGAGTAGAAATTACAAGAAAGGGCAATTAGGGGGGGAGGGGGAAGGGTGTGAGCTAGTGCGGGGATGCTTGCCCCTGGGGTTGCTACTGAGTACAGAGAGACCAGAGCACGGGCTTTCAATAGGCCACAAGCCCAAGCAGAGCGGGATGTCAGGTCATACACTCCTGTAGAAAGCCAAGATCCCAAGTGGAAGCCACCCTCGATGGATGAATGAGAAAAGATCTGCCCCATGGAGGTCGGCTCACCTCACTAGACTTGGCTCTGGGTAGAGCAGGAAAAAAAAAAAGGCAAAAAGTCTTTTATGAGAACTCCTAATCAACATCCTGCATTCTCACTAAGTTGGGACCAGAATGGGCACTATTTCCATGTTCCTCACCCCCCGAAAAGTTTCAAAAAGATGTTAGGTTGGTGATGTTTCCAAGTGCCTGGCAAAAGAAATGGAAATCCTCTCTGGAGGAATACTTTAAACCAGCCCTTCCTGAACCTTCAAACTTGAGTGTACATAAGAGTTACTTGGGAATATGGATAAATTAGATTCCTTGGTCTCACCCCAGAGATTCCAATGCAGTAATCTGTTTCAGGGCCTGAAAATGTGCATTTCTAACCTGCTCACAGGTAATGTTGATGTTGCTGGTCTGTTGGATAACGCCACTTTTAACACACGTCTTTATCCCACAGATAAAGTTCCAAGGAGTTAAGCTCACATTAAAAATACATAAGAAAATAATCCACCAGGGGCAAGAGTCAGCAGAAGTAACAAAGAGCAGAATCAAATACACAAAGACTGCAGTTATTGGAATCATAGTGTATCAAATACATTTAAATATTCATGTGGGTATTGAAAGTATGGTGAAGGAATTAGATTCTCAAAGTTGAACAGGCAGTTTTAAAACAAGAATCAAATAGAACTCTTACAAATAAAAATGTAGTATGTAGTACTTGAAATTTAAAATTCAACGAATAGACTAAAACACAGATTAGATCAGGTTTTTCCAACTTCAACACCATTGACCATCTTTCTTTGTGGGGGCCACACTATGTATCATGGGAGGTTTATCAGCATCTTTGGTATCTACCCACTAGATGGCAGTAGCAATCCCTGAGTTGTGGCAACCAAAAATTCCTCCAGACACTGCCAAATGTCCCCTGGTGGGAAAATTTCCCTTCCTTAAGAACCACAAGATTAAACACAGTTGAAAAGAGAAAACAGGAAATGGAAGAAATTCTCAGAAAATTACCCAGGATGTAGCACAGAAAGAGACAAAGAAATTAAAAATATGAAAGAGAGGTTGTCAAAGACAGAGGATAAAGGGAGAATATCTATCATACTTGTTTTCAATTTCTAGAAGTAAAGAATAGAGAAATGTGAAGAACACAATCTTTGAAGAGATAACAGTTGAAAATTTTCCAGAATAGATGTAATAGGCCAATTACATGATTCAGGGGCTTAATGAACCCCAAATAAGAAAAATAAGCTAGAAACACAAATAGAATATAATAGTTTCCAAACTAGTAAAGGGAAATAAAATATTTTAGTGAAAGTGAAAAATATCAACAATAAAGAGAAGGTATTAAAAGCAACTAAATGAGGGGGGACAGATTACCTATAAAGAAGTGTCAATTACAGCAGAAGAGAATGAGATGATATCTTTGAAGTACAGAAAGAAAATGTTAGTCTATAATCATAATTTCAGCAAAAGTTTCTTTCAAGATTGAGACCAAAATACATTTCCAAGTAAACTGTAGCTGAGAGAGCTACTGCCAATCAATCATCACTAACTTCTGAAAGGTTTCCTTCAGAAGAGGGATATAGGTCTTAGAAGGAACATCAGAGATGCAAGGAGAAATGGTGAGCAAAGAATATGCTAAGCTTCTGAGTAAATTTAAAAATCATTTTCCCAAAAATCAATAAAAATAATGTCTACTTTGTCAATGTTAAAGCAAAAACAGGAAAGAACTAAATCTTGATGGGGTTAAAACCCTCTGCAGTCTTTTATTGTTTGAGAGAAGAGTAAAGATACCCATTAACTTTAGGTTTCATTTAGTTAAATATATATGCAGTTTTTAAAAGCACAAATAGAATGTAATAATTTCCAAACTAGTAAAGGGAAATTTAAAAAAAAAACAAACCAAAGCAAGAGAAATAAAACAAAATCCAACACAATTTAAAAGAAGGCATGAAATGGAAATGAAAACACATACACAACGAACAACAACAAAAATGTAATAGGCAAACGAAGGCAGAAGTGAATTTATTCAGTAATCACAACCTGTGCAAATGTAACAAATTTTTTAGGAAAAAAGATTATTAAAATGGTATAAAAATTCAAATATAAGATTTTTATAAGAGACATACCTAAAACATAAAGATGTAGAAAACTTGAAAGTAAAAGATTGGCAGAAAGACATACTAGGACCATACTAACCAAATAAAATTGTTTCAGCCATATTAGTATCACAGAAAAATATACATTAAGGTGAAAAGCATTACTAGAAATAAACTGAGTCACTAGACAAAGTGATAAAAGGTTCACAGCACCAGAAACATGGTACTCTTCTAAACTGTCTGCTTCTAAATAAACAAAACAAAAAAAAACTGTTGGAACTACAAGTATAAATGGACAAATCTGCCATCACAGTGGAGATTTTAACACAATCAATTTAGTAATTTACAGATCAAGCAGTGAGGGGAAGAAGATAAGGATGTATAAGATTAGAATATAAAACACCGTACCCAACAAATAGAGAATACACATGGTTTTCAACCACACATGGGACATTTATGAAAACTGATAATGATCTAGTTCGTAAAGCAAATGTAAATTAATTCCAAAGAATCAGTATCTGAAAAGTCAATAACAAACGGATTCCTAACAAAACCCTGGAATTTATAAATTGAAACACACACCTACATAATCTAAATAATCCATAGGTCAAAAAAGAAATCACTAAAGAAATTAAAAAGTACTTAAAAATAAGTCATAACAAAAATACTACTTATCAAAATTTATGGCATGTAGCTAAAGTAGTACTTAGAGGGAAATTAATAGCTAAATGCTCAGGGTTTTTTTTTTTTTTTTGAGGAAGATTAGTCCTGAGCTAATGTTCACCACCAATCCTCCTCTTTTTGCTGAGGAAGAGTAGCCCTGAGCTAACACCTGTGCCCATCTTCCTCTATTTTATATATAGGACGCCCGCCACAGCATGGCTGGATAATCTGTGTGTAGGTCTGCACCTGGGATCCAAACTGGAAAAACCCAGGCCACCAAAGCAGAGTGTGCAAACTCAACTGCTACACCACTGGGCTGGCCCCTAAATGTTCAGTTTTGAAAAGAAAAAATAAAATTAAGAGCTAAGCAATCAACTAATAAGCTAAGGAATAACACAACGAAAAAGTGAAAAGAAGGAAATAACAAAAATAAGAGCAGGAATTAATGAATTAGAGAATATTACAGACACAATAGAGAAAATTAAGAAGGTCATTAAAAACTACTAATGAAATTAACAAATATTTGGCAAGCCTAATATCAAAAAAGAAAGGAAATATTTTGAGGAATAAAAATAGATAAAATACCTAAAGCTGCTGCAAAGATTAAGAACTAATAAGAAAATGTTACAATTTTATGCCAACAAATATGAAAATGTAGGTGAAATTGGTAAATTACTGAAAAAATTAAAATTACTTAACTGACTCAGAAAGAAATAGAACCTTTGAATAATCAATTCAGATCTGAATTTCAACCATCTCTAAATTTATCTGTGGACTCAATAGAATTCCAAGAATAAATCAAAGGATTTTCATGGAACCTGACAAGCTAATTACAAAAGTCACATGGAAGAGCCAAGAGCCAAGAATAGTCTAGGTGATGAATAAAGTCCCAGCCATTAAGACAGAATAGAATCACTCAGGGTCCACATGGAATGGAATAGAAAAGCTCAGAATCTCAGCAATGCATGTATGGAAGCCTGACACACGATGACGACAGCACCGAACATCAGAGAGTAAAGGATGAGCCAGTCAATGTATTATGCTAGAATAATTATGCTTCCACGTCAACAAAAGGAAAACAAAGAAAACGAATTCCTATCCTTACCATTCACATAGTAAATTCTAGTTAAAGACAAGTGTGAAATGTAAACTTTAAAACTTTCAGAGGAAAATCTAAGAATATATTTATTATCTTGGGATTTCTTTAAAAAGACATAAAAAATGCTAGCCATAAAGGAAAACTTTGATGAATTAAATTACGTTAAATTAAAATATTCTCTTCATTAAAATACAGCATAAGGAATGAAGAAAAAACAAGCCACACACTGGGAGACGATGCAATGCAAAGAACAGAAAATGGATTATTATTGACACTATCTATACTGTCTTTATAAATTACCAATAAAAAGATAAATAATCCTCCAATAAAAGAATAAACAAAAGACATTAATGGGATCTTTCACCGAAGTGAAACATGACTGGTAAATAAATCTAGAAAATAAACTTAAGGTTGAAATAGAGTAAAGTGTTGTTACTCTAATGCATCAGATGGGTAAAAATCAAAATCTTGTACATACGAGTTTTGGCAAGAAGACAGAGCAATCAGAGCTTTTAATACACTGTTAGTGCCTATGTGTAATCATTGCAACTGCTTTGAAACATGCTTTGGCATCATAGAGTAAAACTGACTCAATAATTCCATCCTTATGTGTATTTAGATAACTATTGTGAATCAAGGCCCATATGCAGTAATATTCATGGAAGCATTATTGAAAATAGCCAAAATTTTGAAAAAATAAAAATGTCCATCTAACACAGAATAGATACGTAAACTGTGGTATATTCAAACCAATACGATTCATGAGTGAAAATTAATGTCATAATGCTGAAAGCATCAAGAAGGAGGAACTCAAATTTAACACTGAACAGAAAGAGGACAACATGCTTTAACGTAAATGAACCTCAAATCTAGGCCAAAGAAAGTAAAACAAAACAATATATTCCCTAGGGACACAAACTCATGTGGTAAAATAAAGCAAGCACAAGAAAGAGTAAAACAAAATTCAAGAGAGCAGTGTGTTCTGGGAGGTGGGGGTGTGTGGTTAGAGAAGAGAATGCAGGGGATTTTAAAGAAAGCAGAAATGTCCTATTGCGTCAGATATGTGGTGGATATGTGGTATTTAAATTTTTTTCTTTAAACTCTACATATTTATGATACACATTCTTTTTATGTTACATTTCATAGTTATAATCTTTTAAAAAATTCAATGATATAAGAGTACTACTAGAATTAAGTGAATAATTTGATGATTTAGTTTGGGTTATTACTGAATTATTTAAACTTTTCTTATGATTCAAAAGAGAACACAGTATTATTTTGCTTTGACAATTCTTCTTATGCATATGTTCTTATCTCCTTGAAAGAAGCTGGTCTGCACTGATGACCAGGCAGTCTATTGACGGTAAGCCCAAATGTGGGTTAAATTTGATGCAGGGACTCTGAACGTGTGACTATACCTATGGTGACCAAATGTCTCAATTTCCCCAGGATAGTTCCGGTTATGGCTGTTTAACTGGTATAATTATCAATAGCACCTCCTTTCACTCCCAAAAGTGTCCCAGTTTGGACAAAAATTATATAATCACTCCTCCTAAAGCTATCTATTTATAAGGCTATATAATTAACCGGAATTAGGTTTTCTCCATGCACAGATTAGGGAGAATTCTATGATCCCACTGCTTTTCTTATATTCATGGAATTGCTCCTAAAGCAAACTGACCTTATTATGAGTGTCACTCATGCAAATAAATTACCAATCAATTAGAAAGCACTGTCTGTACATGTTATAAATTCAACTGGATAAAAAAGGATAGACTATTTTACGTGGAATATATAGAAAACAGATGTGCCTTTTGGTTAAGCTGTTTAATTTTTCTATCTATTTTTGTGCTTGTCGATTATATAAACTTAGAAGTGAAAAGAGTCCTTTCTAAAACATGTCTTTTTAAAAATGCCTTCCAGTTACATCTATTAAATTTATATTAAAGAGAAAGAGTGCTAGGAAGAGCTGCGTTGGACTTAAAATTGAACCAATTATTCCTAAGTTTAGTAGTCACAGCGATAACGACAAGAGGATTGTTCACAACAAACAAAAACCTTTAGATGGGCAAGACTTTGAACACTGACATTCCTAGTATTTCTTCCACTTGATACTTTTTAATTCTGAAGAAAACTGCCAAAAAATACCACATTTAAATTCTATAACTAAGGCAATAAAACAACGAACACTGTTTTGAAATAAAAATTATGTTATAATGCAAAAATTGTCTTAAAGCTGCACTTAACAAATAAGTTCAGGGGGCTGGCCCCGTGGCCGACTGGTTAAGTTCGTGCGCTCCGCTGCAGGCAGCCCAGTGTTTCATTGGTTCGAATCCTGGGCGAGGACATGACACTGCTCATCAAACCACGCTGAGGCGGTGTCCCACATGCCACAACTAGAAGGACCCACAATGAAGAATATACAACTATGTACCGGGGGGCTTTGGGGAGAAGGAGGAGAAAATAAAATCTTTAAAAAAAAAAATAAGTTCAAAGTCCAACAAAAACAGACAATATAAAAGCTACATGGGAGACCGTGTTGAACTGGAATGTGTGGTGAACAGAACATATTCATCTTTCCCTTCCTCTTCCAAATCCCATCTGACGAAACGGCGGAATCTACAACTATGTCTGTATCTGTATCCGTATCTACACCGACATCTGCACTGCATCCGCACATCTATCTGTCATTTAGCTATCATCTATCTGTCATCAATCTATCCATCTATGTCATTTATATCTACACCTACGTCTCAATACTAGATAGAAATATAAACATTCCTACCTATATTTACATACATATTTGTATATACATTCATATATTTATATGACTAAAAGCACAATGCATTGGAAAACATATTTTAAAAGTGATGCATTTCTGAAAGACAGGAAGCAGATAAGATCAGACATTAAGTAAAGCCAAAGACCGAGGAAGCAAAAGCTGAAAACGCATTTAGCAGAAGACATTTGTGAAAGTCAGAGCAATCCTGAGGAACTCCTAACCCCGATCAACAGGTACAAACAATTGCAGTTGTCACACCTGTACAAATAACTAATCACAGAATGCCACTTTGATTCAAGCACATGGGACGTGCAGCTACATTTCCCTTCCCCTCAGTCCACTGTTCAGAATTCACCAGTAACTTCAGTTCCTTCACTTTTCCATACCTGAGAAACTGAATTTAAGTGTGCCCTTATTTGGGGACGATTTCTTGGCTTGATCCTTTCCTCTCATACAAATAAATAAAATAATGAATGTGAAGGTGCTTAATAAACTATCAAGTGTAACAAAAATGTTACTACTGTTATCCTGTACCACCGCCTCTGCCACCATCACCACTACCAGCACACCACCACCACTACCACTATCATCACCTATCCCTTTTATTCAACCAACCAGCTCTACCCGGATTCTCTCTTTGTCTGACAATGGAAACCGCTGGGCTCCTATAATCCTTAACTGAATCTGACCTCTGGAATTCTGACCTCTGACCTCTACACACTCCTTGGCTTTGACCTAGAATCAAAGACTCTCAGATAAGAAGAGAACTTGTACTAACCACCCACTTCTTAAGCCCACTGTACACTGGCCCCCACTGAATCCAGTCTAGAGACAAAGAGCTCATTGCTTCCCAATGCAGCTACTTCACCACTGGACATCTACAATGATCAGAAAACGCCCCTTTGAGGCTCAACACACTGATTATAAGCATCAAGCTGCCTTTATTTTATTTCTTACCACAAGATTATAAGATTTAGAGGTAAAACAGGGCCAGAGTATGTTCCACAGGAAAGGAAGAAAGCAGAATTTAGTGGTTTGGCAACTATTTGGACATAGCCTTATTTTGGGGAAGTAAAATAAATTTTAAGTTTTCTATGGGGTTTGGCCCAACTTAATGGTAGGAGTCAAACTACAGCCAGGAATAGAGTGTACTTGTACCTCAAAACCCCTGTATCACATCTCCTTTGAGACTGTAAGCATTATAGCAGTTGGAAATCAGACGGGGCCAGAGCCACTTGATGAGAGGGAATGAAATCTCAACACCCAAGAGACTTGATTATCAAAGCATTCATCAACATTGCTCTTACAATACTCTCCAGTCAGAAACCAGTGTTAACTTGTTCCATTGGGATTTCTCAAGCTTCAAATGTGTTGCATTCTTTGTGACAAGCCTCCTATTTCTCCCGTGCCTATGTATATTATATAAATCCTAAAAGCTTTCCAGGTAGGAGGCAATATTCCTTCTGTTTTTATATCATCAATAAATGTTAATAAAATCATTCCAATTACTTGACTAAAGAGTCTCATTTTGCCAGTGATAATGCTTTAGTTGAGATTGAGTTCTTAACGTTTTTCATTTCATGAATGGGTTTTTGGTCCATGAACCTTCTGATATTATATGCTAAATTTTGTGTGTAAGTGCACTTCTCTTGGGAGAACTTCCATAGCTTTCATCTAATCCTAAAAGAGTCTATGTCCCCAAAATGTTAAGAACCACTGGCTTAGAGGGTGAATGTGCTGTATGATCCTTTAGATTAAAAAATCTCATATATTTTCCTGTTATCAATTCATCATGTATTCATGTGATAAGGAAAGATTCAAATGCTTTTGGACCATTAAAAATCATTCACAATCTTCTTTATTATGGAAACCATATGCATTTAAGTATATTTTCAATGTATCAAGAGATACTCATTCTGATTGATTTAATTTTATTTTATTTTATTATTATTTTTTTTTTACTGAGAAAGCATACGGTATTGCTAAGAGTCTTGAAGGGAATCAGAAAATTCTGCTCTGAGCCCAGTTTGAGCACTGACCGGCTTATATGACCTTGAGTAAAGTCACTTCAGCTCTTGGGGCCTCTGTTCTCTCATGTGGAAGAGAAGTGAATGAAAAGAGCTGCTCCATAAAGTTCATTGCATGATACATATTCATGTGGAGATTTCCGCTCAGGATGTCTGAAAGTGTGAGGGCTAGACCTTCCCAGTGAGTGAAAGACAATCTGTCATCTCTGTCATCAGGTGCCTATTTCACTGATAGTTGTCCAAATGCTATTATCCCATCATTTTCTGATTTCTTGGCCAGCTCTGCCTAGCTCTCTCTCTCAATTCTTCTACGAGTTGAAATAACATGGTTTGGTATTATCATTTTCCTTAATCTCATTAGGCAGTTGTTTGAGAAATTTGATGCCTCACTTGTCTAAAAATTTTCCAAAGTAGCTATGACTTTAGGACTGAGATAAAGATGGACACGGCAACACCTTTGGACATTACAGCTTAAACCATGTGTAAAATGCTAATGCGCAATTGTCACTGTGAGTTTAATGACCGTTCCACTAGCTTCTGTCATCTTTACTTTCCTAATCGCATTTAAACTATCAGGTAAAAAATAAAGAATTTATTAATTTTGCATGCTTAAAAGTAAGTTCCTATAGTGATCTCACACAATTTTTTAAGAGAAAGTCAACATGGTGGAGTACAAAATATAGGATCTGTGAAGACAGACCCAGGTTCTAATCTGCCTCTATCCTTTGCTGGCTTTGTAGCCCTGCCCTGTGAGTTGGTCTTTCTGAGCTTCAATTTTTTGCTTTAGAAACCTAGTAGGCACGCAATAAATGTTAGTCATTAGTTTACTAACTTTAGACTGTTGTACACTAGGAAGTCTGGAAAATAGATCACTCTGCAAATATAATCTTCATAAGAAAAGGTGCAAAACAGGCGAAGCTCTCCGCTGAGTGTGGTTGCGTTACCATCAACAGTAGCACCATGCCTGGCACATAGGAAGCTCTCCATAGACACTGGTTGAGTTAATTAATTACTTATTGTATGATGAGCATCTTGTAAGCCACAGTGACTCCAGGCTTTTAAATTCCACCCCCTTGCCATTTGATGTATTTGATACTTAGAGAACTGCCCCTCCTCCATGACTGTATCCAGTTCAAAATTACTTATACTCAGAGAGGAGCCAATGAGCGCTCCATTCACCATGACCACACCTTCACTGTCATCCTGTTATTCCAAGACTTCCTTCTGTTCCCTAAAAAATCCTCAGCATCCGCTACTACCAACACCATGTAGTCATGTCTGATTTTATACCCTGTCAACAGTTTCTAATCATTGCAAATCTGAGAGTTACAAAATAGGAATTTGTGGATATTTTAACGAGCATTTCTTAAGCTCCTTGCCTTGTCAAGTTCTCTTGCTGTAGACAGGCATCTCGTTGTTCTTTGATTGCTTAATTGCCACCAGGCTCTGCTCTCCTGGAGACCTGTGACTCTACATTTTACAGTCACTGTAGCATACATCAATACACATTGAACATTTTGGAATTAAAAAATATATCTTTGCAAAGGCCAACATCCGCGAATGGGAAATGGACTGAAAAATCTTACATAATGACAAGTCATCATTTTGAGTGATTCCAGTGGTATTTGCATTTCAGGCTTGCTGCTTATGAAACATCCTGAGAGCAAAAGCTGCAAATGTCACAGAAAAATGTCATGAATTACATTATCAGGTTTGGATGATTTTCCATGTTTTCTATAAAATATGAGTGACCAGTGGTCATTATTCATGTGTTATAAAGCCTAGAAAAGGGATCGTTTATAGACAGGTTTGAAGTTTTTTGTTGTAACCAAAGTCCATTTTAGTTTTTCTTTTTTAAAAGTGAAAATAAAACACTTTTATTTCTTGATATATACTTGGTATTTTGTACCCAGTGTTTATACAGTATATGAAGAGTTTATTAGACCAGAAGTAAATAAAGGAAATTGAGACGCTGAGTTCAAAACTCACATCTGGGCCTAGTTTACCAGACAAAAATACTTTCTAAACAAGATCCACTTTATACTCCCTAATCCCTTTCAGGTGTGTAACATCATAGGTGGGTCCAAGCGCTTCTGCACAATTAACTTCAATTGATGCTTCATTCATATTTTTCCTCCAATTGGCAGACAATTAAGCCAAGACTCAGAGCTTAAAGGACTAACACATGACAGACATAAGGCTAATAATAATATGATCATAATAACAGCCTACTTTATTGAGCAGTTACTATATTTCAGGCATGAGATGAGGCCTTTACATCTAATATCTCATTTAATCCTCACACCAGCCCTAAGAGTAGGTACAATATTATTATGACTCTTACTCTCATTTTACAGAGGTTTAGCTAGTAAATGCCGAGTGATTTTAACGCAGGCAGTCTGATTTCAGAGCCCTCACAGATTTTTAATCATGATGCTAAACATTCTACTTCCCAGATCATATTTATTACGATTTTTGTCCTTTTTATTTTCTTTCACCACCTATCTTCCTCCTTTTGCCACTAACGCTCAGAAAACAGAACAAAACAAAACACAGCCTCACGGTTAGGGTTAGGATTAGGGATCCATCCTTCCCTCCATTAGCAGGATTCACTGGAATCGGGAACAGGGCGGGCAGTCTCCTGACAACTTACAAGATCCAAGGCAGCTGCCAGGATGGACGCATCCGGAATTGTGCCCGGTTCACAGCAGTTTAACAGGAACTGAAATCGCTTCATGCCTTGTCGGATTGCTCCCAGATTCACGACGTTTTTGCTTTTTCCGCTATCTTGGTTGGGAGACAGATGGTCGTCAAAACTGTGGCAACCTGTGGTGGATGAATGAAGGAAAGAGTGTAGTGGACCACAGATTTAACAAGAGCTTCAAAGTTGTAATAACGTGTTTTCTGTAGCGTTGGCCTGAAAACTTCCCTCTGACTCCCCCTCCCTCCTCTCCATCCAAAAGCTTATTTGGACACACCCTGACCTTTCGGAATCTAGTGACAAACGGCATATGTAAATACAGGTTTTTACATAAATATGTAAACATATAAATTTAAATATTTGTTTATTTAAATTTAAATATTTGAATATATAAATATCATTTTGCTACCAGGTCTCCTTTCTAAATGATGAGAGCTTTAGGTTTATTTATTTAATTATTTATTTATTTGTCATTTCTTACTCATTAATTTGTCTTCTGATTTTGCTCTCTTGCCATAAAGACTATTTTATTTTTCTGCAAATTTTAAAAATTAATTAATTAATTTTTTATTGTGGTAACATTGGTTTATCACATTTTTAATTGCAGTAATATTGGATTATAACATTCTGTAACTTTCAGATGTACATTGTAATATATTTCGAATTCTGTGTAGATTACATCATGTTCAACACCCAAGGACTAATTACAATACATTACCACACATGTGCCAAATCACCCCTTTCACCCTAGCCCCTGACCCCTTCCCCTCTGGTAACCACCAATCGAATCTCTGTTACTATGTGTTTGTTTGTGGTTGTTTTTATCGTCTACTTATGAGTGAGATCATACAGTATTTGACTTTCTCCCTCTGACTTATTTAGCTTAGCCTAATACCCTCAAGGTCCATCCATGTTGTCACAAATGGCTGGATTTCACCATTTCTTACGGCTGAGTAGTAGTCCATCGTGTATAAATACCACATCTTCTTTATCTATTCATCCCTTGATGGGCACCTAGGTTGCTTCCAAGTCTTGGCTACTGTGAACAAGGCTGCAATGAACATAGGGGTGCATGTATCTTTATGCATTAGTGTTTTCAAGTTCTTTGGATAAATACCCAGCAGTGGAATAGCTGGATCATATGGTAGATCTATTCTTAATTTTCTGAGGAAACTCCATACTGCTTTTCATAGTGACTGCACCAGTTTACACTCCCACCAGCAGTGTATGAGGGCTCCCTTCTCTCCACAACCTCTCCAACACTTGTTGTTTCCTGTCTTGTTAATTATAGCCATTCTGACTGGAGTGAGGTGATATTTCATTGTAGTTTTGATTTTCATTTCCCTGATAGCTAATGATGTTGAGCATCTTTTCATATGCCTGTTGGCCATCCATATATCTTCTTTGGAGAAATCTCTCAAGATTTTTTGCCCACTTTTTAATTGGGTTGTTGGTTTTTTTGTTGTTGAGATGCATGAGTTTTTTCCATATTTTGGATATTAAACCCTTATCCCATATATGGTTTGCCAATATCTTCACCCAATTGTTAGGTTGTCTTTTCATTTTGTTGATGGTTTCCTTTGCAGTGCAGAAGATTTTTAGTTTGATGTAGTCCCATTTGTTTATTTCTTCTTTTGTTTCCATTGCCCAGTCAGGCATGTTACTTGAAAATATGCTGCTAAGATGGATGCCAAAGAGCATGCTGCCTATGTTTTCCTCTAAAATTTTCATGGTTTCAGGTCTTAATTCAAGTCTTTAATTCATTTGGAGTTTATTTTTGTGCATGGTGCAAGATAATGGTCTACTTTCATTCTTTTACATGTGGCTGTCCAGTTTTCCCAGCATCATTTATTGAAGAGACTCTCCTTTCTCCATCGTATGCTCTTGGCTCCCTTGTTGAAAATTACTGTCCATATATGTGTGGATTTCTTTCTGAGCTCTTGGTTCTATTCCATTGATCTGTGTGTCTGTTTTTCTGCCAGTACTGTGCTGTTCTGGTTACTATAGCTTTGTAGTATATTTTGAAATCAGGCAGTATGATATCTCCAGCTTTATTCTTTTTCCTCAAGATTCCTTTGGCTATTCAGGGTCTTTTGTTGTTCCACATAAATTTTTGGATTCTTTGTTCTATTTTTGTGAAAAATGTTGTTGGAACTTTGATTGGCATTGCATTGAATCTATAGATTGGTTTAGGAAGTTTGGACATTTTAACTATGTTAATTCTTCCAGTCCAAGAGCACAGAATCTCTTTCCATTCCTTTGTGTCTTCTTCAATTTCTTTCAATAATGTTTTATAGTTTTCAGTGTGTGGATCTTTCACGTCTTTTGTTAAGCTTTTTTTCCTAGGTATTTCATTATTTTTGTTGCAAATGTAAAAGGGATTGTATTCTTAATTTCTCTTTCTGCTACTTCGTCATTAGTGTATAGAAATGCAAATTGATTTTTGTATGTTCATTTTGTATGCTGCAAATTTACCACATTCATTTATTATTTCTAAAAGTTTTTTAGTGGATTCTTTAGGGTTTTCTATATATAAAATCATGTCATCTGTAAATAGTGACAGTTGCACTTCTTCCTTTCCAATTTGGATCCCTTTTATTTCTTTATCTTGCCTGATTGCTCTGGTTAGGACTTCCAATACTATGTTAAATAAGAGTGGTGAAAGAGGGCATCCTTGCCTGGTTCCTGTTCGTGGAAGGATAGATTTCAGTTTTTCTCCATGGAGAATGATATTAGCTGTGGGTTTCTCATATATGGCCTTTACTATGTTGAGATACTTTCCTTCTATACCCATTTTATTCAGAGTTTTTATCATAAATGGATTCTGTGTCTTGTAAAATGCTTTCTCTGCATCTATTGAGATGATCATGTGATCTTTATTCTTCATTTTGTTAATGTGGTTTGTTAACCACATTGATTGATTTGTGGATGTTGAACCATCCCTGCATCCCTGGAATAAATCCCACTTGATCATGGTGTATGATCCTTTTAGTGTATTGTTGTATTCAATTTGCTAGTATTTTGTTGAGGATTTCTTCATCAATGTTCATCAGTGATATTGGCCTGTAATTTTCTTTTTTTGTGTTGTCCATGTCTGGTTTTAGTATCAGGGTAATGTTGGCTTTCTAGAATGAGTTAGGAAGCTTACCCTCCTCTTCAATTTTTTAGAAGAGTTTGAGAGGGATAGGTATTATGTCTTCTTTGAACATTTGGTAGAATTCAACAGGGAAGCCATCTGGTACTGGAATTCTATGTTTTGGGAGGTTTTTGATTACACTTTTGATCTCCTTACTGGTAACTGGTCTACTGAAATTCGCTATTTCTTCTTGATTCAGTTTTGGAAGGTTGTATGATTCTAAGGATTTATCCATTTCATCTAGATTTTCTAATTTCTTGGTGTATACCTTTTCATAGTAGAACACTATGCACCCAGCATAGCAGCACCTAAATAAATAAAGCAATTATTAATAGATATAAAAGGAGATATTATAACCTTTTGTATTTCTGAAGTATCTGTTGTAATTTCTCCTCTTTAACTTCTGATTTTATTTATTTGAGCCTTCTCTCTTTTTTTCTTGGTGAGTCTAGCTAAAGGTTTGTCAATTTTGTTTATCTTTTCAAAGAACCAGCTCTTGGTTTCATTGACTTTTTGTACTGTTTTTTAATTCTCTATTTCATTTATTTCTGCTCTGATTTTTATTATTTCCTTTCTTCTACTGATTTTGGGCTTTGTTTATTCTTCTTTTTCCAGTTCCTTTAGGTACACTGTTATTTTCTTTGTTTATTGAGGTCAGCCTGGATTGCTGTAAATTTCCCTCTCAGAAACACTTTTGCTGTATTCTATAAATTTTGGCATGTCGTATTTTCATTTTGAATTGTCTCCAGGTACTTTTTGATTTCTCCTTTGATT